>NC_069499.1:477343672-477643672 GCF_027579735.1 Bombina bombina
ACACTAATACTGCCATATAAATTAACCCGTTCTCACCCATAGGTAAGAATCACCTCTAGGGCATTAGATAATTTATGTTATAAAGTGGGCCTCATTAACTTATAAACTTAATTTTAGGGATACCTTCACCGTGCTTGAATTGGACAGGCGAGAACTCTAACAGTCTTTTTTAGCTCTGGGTAGAGGTGCCTGAGTAACTAACAAAGTGCATATGTGACATTTATTTTCTGGAACTGATTGTCCCATGTATATTTAGTAAAAGGTCGTTATTTACTGTAGCCCTTGAATTAGAGTGCTTAAAGGGTTCTCCATTAAGTCATTTAAAATATTAACCTCACTCATATAGTAGCTACTCTTAATCGATATAGGAGCTTCTTTAGATTTGGCCGGAGGCTTAGCTTCAAGGAGATGGTAACTAGTCCTATAAATTTAGATTAGCAGACCAGACATAGTGCAGTCGGCCCAATCAGAGAATTATTATTCATTTTAGAGAATATATTTCATGGTTTAAAAAGAAAAGAGACTTGAGATATTAGGGGAATATACCCTATCTACCCCAGCATACTAACATTCTACTGCTTGCATTTTTTTTTCTCTTTTCACACAAAAGGCATACTAAAAGCTAATGGCCTAAATGTAAACAGTAACTGCAGCTTAATTTTACTTTTTCTCTCAGAGAGAACTAGAAATCAGTGAACTAAACATATGCATGTTATTATATGATATTATTTTTCTGCCTTATTTATCTGCAAATTTAACTGCTTTCTGCTTCTTTTTTTTTTTTTTTTTTTTTTTTCCCTTTTTTGCTCCACATATAGAATTGACCTCCCTTTCCTGCAAACAAGATAGGGAAGACCAATTCAGGATATAGGGAATCCTTGCATGGGTTGCTAAGCTTATTTGCTATATGCTGTTATTTGGTCTTTCTGATTTATTATGTAATTTCGTGTATATATACATGAGACACTAATACTGTCATCTAAATTAACCCGTTCTCACCCATAGGTAAAAATCACCTCTAGGGCATTAGATAATTTATGTTATAAAGTGTGCCTCACTAACTTATAAACTTAATTTTAGGGATACCTTCATCGTGCTTGAATTGGACAGGCGAGAACTCTAACAGTTTTTTTTAGCCCTGGGTAGAGGTGCCTGAGTAACTAACAAAGTGTATATGTGACATTTATTTTCTGGAACTGATTGTTCCATGTATATTTAGTAAAAGGTCGCTATTTACTGTAGCCCTTGAATTAGAGTGCTTAAAGGGTTCTCCATTAAGTCATTTAAAATATTAACCTCACTCATATAGTAGCTACTCTTAATCGATATAGGAGCTTCCTTAGATTTGGCCGGAGGCTTAGCTTCAAGGAGAGGGTAACTAGTCTTATAAATTTAGATTAGCAGACCAGACATAGTGCAGTCGGTCCAATCAGAGAATCATTATTCATTTTAGAGAAGAGGAAGAGAAGAACCAGGTTGGTTCGATCTAATCCTGTCATTGCTTGCTTGAATAAGTTGCATTAAATCACCTTAAACACTTCACGTCCCCTGTGGACCACTTTCACTTATTGAAGCTTTGGTGTCCTCTTTCACCCTATCACTTGTGTTAATCCACTTTCACACTCCCTTGCACTTATAAATAATTCAACGTTCACCTGGTCCACTTAGGCCAACATATAGAATTTTTTTTTTTTTTTTTTCCCCCCCCGCACTCCGGCACTCACCTTCTTCCCTCTCCTTTCCCTCCCTCTCTCCCTCTTATCACCTTCACAACACTCCACCCTCACAACACCTCCTCACATTCTTGATATTCACTCAATCCCGTTCCCTAAATCCTGATTTTCCAGATTAATAACATACAAGCTCCCATCTATCCAATCACCCACATCACTTCCCGCAGTCGACACCTGTCCTATGGACATATTTCTAAACACCTCTCCCAGAACTTCTTCTCCAAGCATGGCAGGTAGGCACAAAGACAAAAAATCAAAAGGAGTCCCAGAAAACGTAGTAGATATTACCACACTCACTACCAATCCTGCCACTGAGACCTTAAACGTTCAAAACCTGGTTTGTAATATCTCTGAAGCATTAACTCCCAAATTTGAATCCTTAAGATCTGAAATAAAACAAGACATAGCACAACTTTCCCAGGAGATTAGGCAATTTTCAAATAGATTACAGGAAGCAGAACAGAGGGTCTCTGACCTAGAAGATCTTACCCTTACACATAGCTCTAGCCTTAAGGAAACTAATTCTAAGATTTAAAAATTAATGTCAAAAATGGAAGACCTTGAAAATAGATCACAAAGGAATAATATAAGGATCATAGGTATACCTGAGGGCAAAAAATATGAAGATCTCTCCCTGTTTGTTTCTGAGACCCTTGTACAAATGTTAGAAATGTCCACTTCTCACATAATAATAGAAAGGGCTCATAGAATAGGCCCACCACCGATTGTTAATAAAATAAACAATAGACCCAGACCTGTAATAGTGCGCTTCTTAAACTATCTTGACAAAATTAACATACTTCAACAATTTAAGAAGAAACAACCAATCAGTTTAGACGGCGCCAAAATTCTCTTGTTCCAAGACTTCTCTGCTGAGACAGCTTTAAGAAGGAGAGAATTGGCGCCAATATGTACAAAACTGATACAAGAAGGTTACAAGGCGATACTATTATATCCACATAAACTTAAAATAACTGTCGGGGACAAAATATACTTCTTTGATAATGCTTGTGAAGCTCAAAAATTCTTGTCTGAAACTGAACTCACACTACAAACAGCTGCAGGTAGATAGTTAAAAATAGTTAAAAATTTGGTACCCGACCCTTCCAGAGTAGGTATGTTTTGTCAAGAAAAAGTAAACTTCAGAATAGGACAATTACTGGGCCAACACTCAGGGGGGGAGGCTCCCCTGCTGAGTATCGAATTGAGACACTGTGGGATAGAGATTCCCATTCCCCTCCCCCCCCCCCTGCCTTCCCATCTTTTTTCCTTGGGGTTTTTTTTTTTTTTTTTTCCCTTGTCTCTTGTCCCCCTCCTATTCCCGCCCTCATTTCTGTCTTCTGCCATAATCGCCTTATATAGGTTAATAGATGACTAAAAAACCAGATAAAGTTAAACTTATATCATGGAATATTGGTGGTATATCGACTCCCATCAAAAGGAAGGCAATTGTCTCCCATTTGAGAAAAATGCAGGCAGACCTTGCATTCCTGCAAGAAACACACCTAGATATAGATGAAATTAAAAAAATGAAAGGCTCTTGGGTTAAAGAGGTTGTTGCTTCTCCCAGTTTATGAAGGAAAAGAGGGGTAGCCATATTAATTGGCAAAAGACTAGAATATGAGTTAATCCACTCTGAAAGGGACTCTGAGGGGAGGTTTGTGATGATGAAAATTAAAATCCAAGATCAACTGTTTACTCTCTGCAATATATATGCACCTAATATGTTGGATTATGAGTTTTGGGACATGCTGCAATCTAAAATAATAACCTATTCAGAAGGCTACGTGGTGTTGGGTGGCGATTTCAATATGGCGCCTCAATCCCCTCTAGACAGACTTCGGCAGACTAACAAACAAGTAAAACAAAAAAGAGACAGTCTTGAAGCAAAAATATTTAAAACTTTAACCCAGAACTTAGCTGTTAAAGACATCTGGAGGATTCAAAATCCCGATGTAAGAGAATACACCTGCCTTTCAAAGGCTCATAAAACTCTATCCCGAATAGATTTGTTTCTAATTGATGACAGATTATGCACAATGAAAACTACTGCAGGAATAACTCCTGTAACCCTATCAGATCAGTCTCCTATTTTCTTAGAACTACAGTTAAATCGGTTTACAAACTCTTCTACAAGATTTAGATTCCCATACTATTTGGTGAATGATTCTAAATTCAAGAATCACTTGATTAATAAATTTAAGGAATACCTTTATTTTAACTCCGAATTTGCTGACCGTCCGGAAATATTCTGGGGAGCTGCGAAAGCAGTCCTCAGAGGGGAAATAACGGCTTACGCCGCTATGATATCTAAAAAGTTGAAAAAGAGAGAGAAAGAGGTCATTAGCTCTGTGACGAATGCCTATAACCGATACTTGTTGCAAAATACACCTTACTATTGGGCTAAATACATAAAAGCCAAGAGCGAAAAAGATGCTATGGCATTATTAGTGGAAACACAGAAAGAACTGAGGTTTCAAGCCAAGCTTTACCGGTTTGGCAATAAATCGGGCAAACTATTAGCTAAGTTAATTAAAGGTGACAATAAGCCCCCCATGATTGAAAAAATCCTTCATCAAGGGAATCAATTGGTAAACACAGAAGACATCTTAGAGGCCTTTACAGAGTATTATAGAGATCTGTACTCTGCAAAAACCGCAGATAAAACTCAGTCTGAGCAATTTTGGGGTCAGGTAAATTGTCCCTCAATCACAGCAGAAATGAACTCTATTATTAATAGTCCAATCTCTAATGACGAGGTTAGCAAAACGATTTTTGAGTCACCAGCAAATAAAGCAGCAGGCCCAGATGGTCTCCCTAACGAAGTCTATAAGATTTTGATCTCAGATATAGTTCCGTATCTATCTAAAACATTTAATGAATTTTTTATTGATGGCAACGTCATACCAGCTGGTTTTTCGGCCTCCTTCACAACTCTGCTCGCAAAGGGAGGCAAGGATCCTAGTCACAAGGAATCTTACCGACCGATAGCCCTCTTGAACTCGGACTATAAGATCCTTGCCTCAATCTTGGCACGTAGGCTTCAAGATAGCCTTTCACATATCATTCACAAGGACCAAGCAGGGTTTATCCATGGTCGTAACTCAACCTCCAAAATTAGGGAGGTTCTTCTGATGACAGAATTCTTCCAAACCAGAGAGAGAGGGACAGAGGGCAAAATGGACCAAGCAATAGTCGCCATTGACGCGGCTAAGGCGTTTGACTCCGTCTATTTTGGTCATCTGTTTACCTCATTAACCAAATTTGGATTTAGGGATAACTTTGTCAACTTTATCTATAACCTGTATACATGTCCATCTACCAGACTTATAGTTAATAATTCATTATCCTCAGATATCATAATTGAAAGGGGAACAAGACAGGGGTGTCCTCTGTCCCCCCTTCTCTTTGATATTGCAATAGAGCCCCTTGCCATAAAGATCCGACAAAGTATTGAGGGCATTAATATGGGCGAACATATAATGAAGGCTGCGTTATACGCGGATGATATCCTTCTCTATATCTCAAATTCAAAGTCGAACATACCCAAACTGCTCAGTATCATTCAACAATTTGGCTCTTTCTCTGGGTATATGGTTAATACTTCCAAATCCGAACTATTCTGGCTAAATAAAAATAGGGATTCAATTAAAGACAGCCCATTTAAAGAGGTCTCCGAATCATTCAAATATTTGGGTATTATGATACCAGTAAACTTTTCTGAGTTGTACAAAGTTAATATAACACCCATATTAACAATGATCTGTGAGAGGCTGAAATCCTGGCAAAGTTTACCCATCTCATTATCTGGGAGAATTGCCCTATACAAAATGATTCTTCTCCCGAAACTCCTATATATATTACAAAATACCCCATTAATATTATATGGAAAAGACATTAGGTTGCTTAATAGGGCAGTTGGGAAATTCCTCTGGCAGGGGAAAAAGGCGAGAATCTCCTTAACAAAATTAACTTTGGCAAAGGAATATGGGGGTCTAGCCTTGCCAGACATCAGGCAATATAACATGGCTTTTCTTGCAAGAACAGTGACAGATTGGATTCTTCTTAAAGATTACGTCACAAACATTTTATTAGAAGCAAATATATGTCACCCGTACCTTCTTACTGGTCTAGTACATTGCGCACCTAAATTGCTACCTCCTGAAATCAAAAAGCTTAAAAGTATTTTGAACCCGATTAAAGCCTGGTGGAAAATAGGGAACATCCTTAGATTAGATTGCAGTGTGTCTCAATACTTACTAATAAAAGGAAACCCAAGATTCCAGCCTGGCATGGAAATGGCCATATTCGATAGATGGTCCCAACTAGGACTGGTAAAAGTTAAGCAAATTTTTGAAAACGATTCAAATGTTATAAAAACATTTGAACATCTGAAAAATGAATTTAACCTATCACATAAAGAATTTTTTGCATATTTGCAACTTAGACATTATGGATCAAAGATTACTAGGAACACTGAGTGGTCATGGACCCTGGGAAAACTGGAGAATTGGCTGACTCTGATAAAGGCTGGACGCATGTCGATTACTCCCTGCTATACACTTCTTAACGCCAATAAAGGAACTCCCCTATTGGAACATATAGCAAAGACATGGTCCAGGTTAATTCCCTCAGAATTGATAGAATCAAATAGTGTACAGAGGTCAATAGACCGAGTTTCATGGGCTACGCTCTCAGCCACGTGGAGGGAAGCTCACCTTAAAATCTTACATAGAACATATTTCACCCCAGCTTTAGGTTACAAAATACATAATTTAGAATTTAGGGCTTGCCCGAAATGTTCCCTTGTCGCGGTAGACCTAGTCCATATGCTATGGAATTGCCCAAAGATACGCCAATTTTGGCATAAAGTCGAATTTTGGCTTAACAAAAACTTAATGGCTGCTCCTTTGGAACTCACCCTGACACAGATTATTTTTTGCATCCAATTGGAAGCACGGCAACAACCTCAGGAAAAATTGACTATTCTCACAATTATAGCAGCTAGATATTTGATTCTTAAGCATTGGAAAGGCCCAAAGACTCCCTCAATCCCTGAGGTAAAAAATTGTTTGAAGAAACAATGCATGATTGAGCAAAGGGATACCAATATAGATAACGAAGAGGACATAAAAAAATTCTTCCTCAAATGGTCAGCCTTTATTAAAGGTTATTCAACTGATGAAATAGAAATGATAATTTTTCCATTTAGGAACTCAGAAATGGTCTTGCTTAACCTGTGGTAGGAGACGGGGCTGGGGGTCGGAGTCGGGGGGCATGGACTAAATTCAAATTTTTTTTTTTTTATTTTTTTTTGTAGGGGGAGAGGAGGGGGAGGATAATCAGAGGGGGGGGGAGAGGGGAGGGAAGAAAACAAAAAAGAGGCTTCACATAAATTATATGTGCTAAACATAATTAATGTAACATGGCAATCAGAGCTACTACTTACATAATATGGTACGTAAAGTTTATGTCCTTTATTTTCTTTAAGATTGCTGCTGCCATGAATGACATGGCACTATGAATTATTACCTACATATTGTGGTACGTTAAGTTATTTCTTCTATGATGTAATAGACAGAAGTGATTTGTATCAAGAATGTTATTGCCATGTCTATGACGTTTTGCTTTTCTTCTATCTTTTTTTGTTTGTTTTGCCTTGTTTATGTATTATCTAATGTATTAAACCTCAATAAAAGTGTAATATAAAAAAAAAAAAATTACATGCCCTATCTGAATCATGAACGTTTATTTTGGACTTTACTTCAACTGCCTCTGAAATTCACCAATTTACAGCAATTCCTGGCATCACAATTAGCATTTTAGTTTGTGAGCCAATAAATTAATTTAAAGGGCCATAATACCCAAATGTTGAAACACTTGAAAGTGATGCAGCATAGCTGTAAAAAGCTGACTAGAAAATATCACCTGAACATCTTTATGTAAAAAAGAAAGATATTTTACCTCAAAAGTTCCTTAGTAGCCACATCCCATTGTAAAGGACTTCTAAGCAGCAAATCAGTATGTCTGTCCCGGGACAGCTAAGGGGTTGAGCCTCGTGCACTCTCATATTATTTCCCTATTCAGTTTAAAGGAAGTTTACTATGAAATCTCATGAGAGTTAAGTCAAATCTCATGAGATCACAGTAAAAGAGTTCATGACCTCAGCACTGTTGATGCTGATTGGCTGCTGTTCATTTCTTCATATAATTTTTTTTTACCTGCAGCTGGGCAGCAGCTGAGTATAACTTTTTAATCCTAAACTGAGGAGATTGTGAGGTAAAATATCTTCCTTTTTTACATAGAGATACTCAGGTGATATTTTCCTGTCAGCTTTTTACAGTTATACTGCATCACTTTCAAGTGATTTAGCATATGAGTATTATGTCCCTTTAACCTGTTACTCACTGACATGTATGAAGACTGAAATGGGCAGGCCCCAGTGGCGTATTTAGGTTTTGTG
Organism: Bombina bombina; assembly: GCF_027579735.1. Taxonomy (NCBI): domain Eukaryota; kingdom Metazoa; phylum Chordata; class Amphibia; order Anura; family Bombinatoridae; genus Bombina; species Bombina bombina. Next base: position 477,351,869 of record NC_069499.1, read on the forward strand.
CTGCCCTAGGCACTTAAAATTCTGCTGCCCCCCCACCCACAGGTTTTAAGCCTTTTTTTCCCTATAATATTTTTTTGGGTCAGTGCGTAAAATGTTTTTCTTTTTCATAACAATCCAAAAGAAAATGGGCTAGCACAAGTAATGAAACTGTTTAAGTGTCTGTTTACTATTTACCCGTGGGTTCATGAATGCAAAGAAAGCTAGCTATTAGTAGCTAACATACATTAGCGCTGAGAGTTTATGATTAGACATCATAAGCTGATCTAAGCAGTGCACAGTCGCATCCAGTCTTTTAGGCACTAAGACCTGCAATAAGCACTGCGCTTTCAGACCCACCACAGCTGACAAGGGGAGGCAGCATATCAGCACAAGGTCTTCTCCTCCAGCCTCACCTTGTAAGCATATCCACGGGCAAGTTTCTCACCAAGAACACTTCCACTGCAAAAATGTTGGCGGCTCTAAATGAAGCAATGGTTTAAAGAAGCACTGCCTGTGAAGAACGACCTTATTAAGTGCACGTGCCTTGTCTTCTGTGTAAAAGCCTGCACTTTATTGCTTACTGTACTGTATGCTGGCTTTTAGCAAGAGGATAGGGCAGATGTGCTGCCCCTCCCAAATCTGCTGCTCTCGTCGGATATCGCTGAACACATATATGGGTGTTTTAGCAGTAAAATATATAATGATAATTATATAAACCGTGAAAGTGCAGTGTTTGTGTGAAAAACTAAAATCAAAATATGACCACTAAATTTGGCCAGGTTTTGTGACTAAGTGGCTACAAAAAATTCTGCACATACCCCTTTTGGAATACCCTGAACTGTCTACCTTTGCAAATGGTATGCCATCATGGCGGTAATTTTGGCTACTGGGCTGCCATACTGTCTCAAAGGCAACCTAGGCCCAGAAAATCAATGTGTTAAATTTCCATATAAATGGGCAGGCCCCATATTTGGGCCTGTAACAAAATGAAAACTCAGAAAACCTGTACAGGGGGGTTATTTTTGTACTTGTGGGACATCGCTGACCACAAACATGGGTGTTTTATTTCAGTTAAACCTATCAGGATTATGATATTCCCAAAAAAAAGGAAATTTATGCTTACCTGATAAATTGATTTCTTCTACGATACGATGAGTCCACGGATTCATCCTTGTGGGATATTATCCTCCTGCTAACAGGAAGTGGCAAAGAGCACCACAGCAGAGCTGTATATATAGCTCCTCCCTTCTCTCCACCCCCAGTCGTTCGACCGAAGGTATAGGAAGAGAAAAGAAAAGCTAAAAGGTGCAGAAGTGACTGAAGTTTTGAAAAACAAAAATATAATCTGTCTAAAATGACAGGGAGGGCCGTGGACTCGTCGTATCATAGAAGAAATCAATTTATCAGGTAAGCATAGATTTCTTTTCTTCTACTAGATACGATGAGTCCATGGATTCATCCTTACTTGTGGGATACAATACCAAAGCAACAGGACACGGATGAACGGGAGGGACAAGACAGATACCTAAACGGAAGGCACCACTACTTGAAGAACTTTTCTCCCAAAAACAGCCAGAAAAGTATCAAATTTGTAAAATTTGGTAAAAGTATGAAGGGAGGACCAAGTCGCAGCCTTACAAATCTGTTCAACAGAAGCATCATTTTTAAAAGCCCATGGGGAAGCCACAGCTCTAGTAGAATGAGCCGTAACCTTTTCAGGAGGCTGCTGTCTAGCAGTCTCATATGCCAGGCGAATAATGCTTTTCAGCCAAAAAGAAAGAGAGGTAGCCGTAGCTTTTTGACCCCTACGTCATCCAGAATAAACAACAAATAAAGAAGATGTTTGACGGAAATCCTTGGTCGCTTGTAAGTAAAACTTCAAGGCCCGAACCACGTCCAAGTTATGTAACAGACGCTCCTTCTTAGAAGAATGATTAGGACACAAAGAAGGAACAACTATTTCCTGATTAATATTCTTATTTGAAACAACCTTAGGAAGAAATCCAGGTTTAGTACGCAAAACCACCTTATCAGAATGGACTATAAGATAAGACGAATCACATTGTAATGCAGAAAGCTCAGAAACTCTTCGAGCAGAAGAGATAGCAACTAAAAACAAAACTTTCCAAGATAAAAGCTTAATATCTATGGAATGCATGGGTTCAAACAGAACCCCTTGAAGAACATTGAGAACTAAATTCAAACTCCATGGCTGAGCAATAGGTTTAAATACAGGCTTGATTTTGATTAAAGCCTGACAAAAAGACTGAACGTCTGGGACATCCCCCAGACGCTTGTGAAGTAGAATTGACAAAGCAGAAATTTGTCCCTTCAAGAAACTAGCTGATAATCCCTTCTCCAATCCTTCTTGGAGAAAGGGCAAAATCCTAAGAATCCTAACCCTACTCCATGATTAGCCCTTGGATTTGCACCAATAAAGATATTTACGCTATATCTTATGGTAAATCTTTCTAGTGACAGGCTTGCGAGCCTGAATCAAAGTATCAATGACCGACTCAGAGAATCCCCGCTTAGATAAGATCAAGCGTTCAATCTCCAGGCAGTCAACTGCAGAGAATTTAGATTTGGATGTTGGAACGGACCTTGAATAAGAAGGTCCTGTCTCAACGGAAGTTTCCACGGTGGCAGAGAGGGCATGTCCACTAGATCCACATACCAAGTCCTGCGTGGCCATGCAGACGCTATTAGGATTACTGAAGCTCTCTCCTGTTTGATTCTTGCAATCACACGAGGCAGGAGAGGAAATGGTGGAAACACATAAGCCAGGTTGAACGACCAAGGTAATGCTAGAGCATCTATCAGTACAGCTTGGGGATCCCTTGAGCTGGACCCGTAAACGAGGAAGTTTGGCATTCTGACGAGATGCCATCAGATCCAATTCCGGTGTGCCCCATTGACGAATCAATGATGCAAACACCTCCGGATGGAGTTCCTACTCCCCCGGATGAAAAGTATGACAGCTTAGAAAATCCGCTTCCCAGTTCTCTACTCCTGGGATATAGATTGATGATAGATGGCAAGAGTGAGCCTCTGCCCATCGGATTATCTTTGAAACCTCAATCATCGCTAGAGAACTGCTTGTTCCCCCTTGATGATTAATATATGCTACAGTCGTGATATTGTCCGACTGGAATCTTAGGAATTTGGCCAAAACCAACTGAGGCCACGCCTTAAGCGCGTTGAATATTGCTCTCAGTTCCAGAATATTGATTGGTAGTAGAGACTCCTCCTGAGTCCAAACACCCTGAGTCTTCAGGGAATTCTAGACTGCACCCCAGCATAAGAGGCTGGCGTCCGTCGTCACTATTACCCATGCTGGCCTGCGGAAGCACATTCCCTGGGACAGATGATCCTGTGACAACCACCAAAGAAGAGAGTCTCTGGTCTCTTGATCCAGATTTATCTGCGTAGATAAATTTGCATAATCCCCGGAACAATGTCCATTGCCGCTACCATTAATAAAATGACCTCCATACACTGCGCCACTGATAGCCGAGGAATGGACTGAAGTGTTCAGAAAGTATTTAGAATACTTGACTTTCTGACCTCCGTCAGAAATATTTTCATGTCTACCGATTCAGAGTTCCCAAGAATGGGACTCTTGTTAGTGGTACTAGTGAACTCTTTTCTATATTCACTTTCCAACCGTGAGTTCTTAGAAATGCCAACACGATGTCCGTGTGAGATTTGGTCAGATGATAAGTTGACACCTGGATCAAAATATCGTCCAGATAGGGCACCACTGCTATGCCCCGTGGCCTGAGAACCGCCAGAAGGGACCCTAGAACCTTTGTTCCCAAAAGGAAGGGCCACAAACTGATAGTGTTCGTCCAGAAAGGCGAACCTTAGAGACTGATGATGATCCTTGTGGATAGGAATGTGAAGATACGCATCCTTCAGGTCCCCGGTGGTCATATATTGACCCTCCTGGATCATTGGTAAAATTGTTCGTATAGTCTCCATCTTGAACGATGGGACTCTGAGAAATTTGTTTAGGCATTTGAGATCTAAAATCGGTCTGAAGGTTCCCTCTTTTTTGGGAACCACGAACAGATTTGAGTAAAACCCCTATCCCTGTTCTAGTTTTGGAACTGGACAAATTACACCCATGGTATAGAGGCCTTTTATACAGCGTAAGAACGCCTCTCTTTTTGTCTGGTCTACAGACAAACGTGAAAGATGAAATCTCCCTCTTGGGAGAAAATCCTTGAATTCCAGCTGATACCCCTGGGTCACAATTTCTAATGCCCAGGGATGCTGAACATCCCTTGCCCAAGCCTGAGCGAAGAGAGAAAGTCTGCCCCCTACTAAATCCGGTCCCGGATCGGGGGCTACCCCTTCATGCTGTCTTGGTAGCAGCACCGGGCTTCTTGACTTGTTTACCTTTATTCCAGGCCTGGTTAGGTCTCCAGACTGACTTGGATTGCGCAAAATTCCCCTCCTGCTTTGTGGCGGAAGAGGAAGTAGAGGGTCCACCTTTGAAGTTTCGAAAGGAACAAAAATTATTTTGTATAGCCCTCATCTTAACAGTCTTATCCTGAGGCAGGGCATGACCTTTACCTCCAGTAATGTCAGAAATTATTTCCTTTAGTTCAGGCCCGAATAGGGTCTTACCTTTAAAAGGAATAGCTAAAAGCTTAGATTTTGATGACAAATCAGCAAACCAAGATTTAAGCCATAACGCTCTATGCGCTAAAATGGCAAAACCTGCATTTTTCGCTGCTAATTTAGCCATTTGAAAAGCAGCATCAGTAATAAAAGAATTAGCCAGCTTGAGAGCCTTAATTCTATCCAAAATATCATCTAATAGGGTCTCAACCTTAAGAGACTCCTCTAGAGCCTCGAACCAAAAAGCTGCTGCAGTAGTAACTGGAACAATGCACGCTATAGGTTGTAGAAGAAAACCCTGATGAATAAACAATTTCTTTAGAAGACCCTCTAATTTTTTTATCCATAGGATCTTTGAAAGCACAACTGTCCTCAATAGGTATAGTTGTACGCTTAGCTAGGCTAGAAATAGCTCCCTCCACCTTAGGGACCATTTGCCAAGAATCCCGAATGGTGTCAGATATGGGAAACATTTTCTTAAAAATAGGAGGGGGAGAGAACGGAATGCCTGGTCTATCCCATTCCTTAGTGACAATGTCCAAAATTCTTTTAGGGACTGGAAAAACATCAGTGTAAGTAGGAACCTCTAGATATTTATCCATCTTACACAATTTCTCTGGTGGTATTACAATAGGGTCACAATCATCCAGAGTCGATAAAACCTCCCGGAGTAACAGGCGGAGTTGTTCAAGCTTAAATTTATAGGACATCACGTCCGAATCTGTCTAAGGTAACACATTTCCTGAACCTGAAAGCTCTCCCTCAGACAGCAATTCCCCGACCCCCAAATCAGAACACTGCGAGGGTACATCCGAAATGGCCAATAAAGCATCAGAGGGCTTAGCATTTACCTTAATACCGGACCTACTGCGCTTACCCTGTAAACCTGGCAGTTTAGATAATACCTCTGTAAGGGTAGTAGACATAACTGCAGCCATATCTTGCAGAGTAAAAGAATTAGACGCACTAGAAGTACTTGGTGTCGCTTGAGTGGGCGTTAAAGGTTGTGACACAGGTAGAATTGGATGGCATAACCTGATTTTCTTCAGACTGAGAATCATCCTTAGACATACTTTTATCACCTAAAATATGTTCTTTGCAATGTAAGGGCCTCTCAGTACAAGAGGGACACAATGTAAGTGGGGGTTCCACAATGGCTTCTAAACACATAGAGCATTGACTTTCCTCAATGTCAGACATGTTGAACAGGCTAGTAATAACCATAAAAAGTCTTGAAAACACTTTATTTATTGAAAAAAACACCAAGTTTGAAAAATGGTACTGCGCCTTTAAGAAGTAAAAAAGCGCACAATTTTTCCAAATCTGCTTTAAAATGCTATAACGCTCACAATTTTAGCATATATCCTTCTTATATTGTAGCCTAATATTGCACCACAAGTAAGGGACAAATTAACCCTCTATAAGAAAAACGATATAAAAAATAAATTAACAACCCCCTGCACCCACAGCTCTGCTGTGGCGCCTACCTGCCCTCAGGGGTCTGACAAGTCTCACTATGACTCTGTTAGCCTATGTCTCAGTTTGGGCCCAATCGAAGCTGAAGTTTGCTGCCTTCTTGTGAAGAACAACTGCGCATCTGAGGCACGAAAATTAGGCCCAGCCCATCATATGCAATGTCTCTCAGCCTAAAAAACCGCAAGAAAGCGGTATAGAAACTAGCCATGTGGGTTTTAGTATCCCAAATGAAAATTAAGCCATGTGAAAAAACCCCAGTACAATGCTCATCAACAGTGAATATAAAACCGTTTGTGCAATAAAACGTTATGCTGCCCCAGTGTCTAACCATGCTGCCATCATTTGCTGCATTTAGCCCATAATAATTCATACACAGGTCTCCAGTAATACCCCTTCTTATTTATAGAATTACTGCTTACCCCTTCCCTCATGGGAACTATGTCAGCCTGTTCTGAAATATCACAGTCTCTCCAGAAATAAATGACTGAACATACCTCAATGCTTGTAGCATGAAAAACGTTCCCCACACCGAAGCTTCTCTAGTACTCCTCAGCCATTCTGTGGGAACTCATCTGGATCTTAGTGACGACTGCTAAGATCATCAACCTCCAGGCAGAAATCTTCTTCCATCTGCTGCCTGAGGAAAAATAGTACTCACCGGAACCATTTAAAATAAAAAAAGTCTTGCTTGAAGAAAATAAAAACTATCATTTTAACACCTCTTTCACTTTACCTCTTCCTATTACTAGTATAGGCAAAGAGAATAACTGGGGGTGGAGAGAAGGGAGGAGCTATATATACAGCTCTGCTGTGGTGCTCTTTGCCACTTCCTGTTAGCAGGAGGATAATATCCCACAAGTAAGGATGAATCCGTGGACTCGTCGTATCTAGTAGAAGAAAATATGTTTTTACGTGCTTGGAAAACATAGCATTTCTTAATTTTTCACTCACACTTACTTAGATTTTATTCTTACTAAATTATAGTTTATATATTAATAATGTATAACAACCAAAAGGGGGTGCTGAACGCAGTCAACAATATTAATAGTCAACAGTTATCAATATAGGGAGTCTGCTATGCAATATAATATATAAAGTGTTAAGAGGAAAGTCCCAAAAAATCTTTTTTCACTTTCAGGGTATAGGAATGGCCTTAGAGCTGAGAAACGCGTTGCATGTATAGGGGGATATTTGAATACCCCTATTCCACTTTTTTTAATTTGCTTTTAAAAATACCTTCTTTTCTTAATAAATTACAATTTTATACAAAAAACTGCTTTGAGTGGAAATACCTTACCTACCTGCTTATGTTCATTGTTTCCTTGGAGTACATTTGCCAGTACTCCCCTGCACCTAGACTCTGATCCTTGGGGGTGAGCTGACACACCTATTTGAAATCTGCCAGCCTGCTTCTACCAGCACATTGGTGTGCTTGGCCAGCATTCTAGCTAAGGGTGAGCTGTTACACCCAATAATTCTACAGCCTGCACCTACTAGCACACTGGTGTGCTATACTAATATGTGAGTATCTATTTGGCACAAATCGCATTTTTTTTTTAAATATATATTTTATTAGTTTTTCAAATAAAATAAACACGTACAACATTAGTACGACTGAAGCGTACTATTCCAGTGACAAACATAAATAATGGATACATAAGAAAGCACAGAGCGTGCGACAAGAGATCTTATAAACATATGTAACCTCTATATCCGGCATAGGGGGATAACAAAATTGTTCACTTGAATCAAAAGTGAGTAATGAGGGGAGGGGGGGGGGGGAAGGGGATCATCCAAGGAGAAAAGGGGGGGGGGGGGGGAAAGCAGGACCTAAGGTGATGGGTATGGACCTACAATGGACACTAGTTAAAACTGAGTAGGTGTGGGATGGCGTACCGATACTACTGGGTGAAGATACAATGTCTTAAGTCTCAAAGCTAGGGAGCCACGTCGTATCAAACCTGTTCTTCCATTCTGCCCAAATTAGTTCAAAGAAGTCAACTCTACCCTTGGAGTAATAGATAGGCTTTTCCATGGTGTAGATATAGGCCATGGTTTGAGTAATGTCAGACCAAGGTGAGGGGTTAGTTCTCTTCCAAGCTTTGGCAATGTTAAGTTTAACAGCTGAGAGGAGATAGATGCTTAATGAAGCGTAGTGTCTGGGGAGTTTGCAAGTACCCACATGGAGCAAGGCAACTTCTGGGGTGCAGGGGAGAGACATACCCATATTCGATAAGTTTGAGAAGCACTTATTCCAGGTGGGCCTCAGCTTGGGGCAAGACCACCAGATGTGCGTCATGTCTCCTGCCATGCCGCAACCTCTCCAGCAGATCGGAGATGCCTCAGGAAAAATTGCTGCTAATCTAGTAGGCACAAAATACCATTGTGTAAGCAATTTGATGTATGTCTCGTGCATAGTGACACAATGAAGTGTCACAATGAAGTGACACAATGAAGTGTTTTATTTGTGAGAAGTAGTGTACGGTGCCATTCTTTAGTGGGGGCAGTGAACTCAAGTTTCTTTTCCCATTTAGTGATGTGTATTGCCTTGTCTGTAGGGGTTGCTCCCTCCATGATGGAATAATGTAGAGATAGTGGCTTGCCCAGCCTTAGTCCCTGCTGCCATCTGGCTTCTCAAATGGTTAATGGCCGGGATAGAGACAGTTTAAAACCCCAGCTAGTCAAAAAGCTGAGGACCCTAACATATTCGAATCGCATGTAGGGCGGAGGAGGCGATGAGTCGCCTATTTGGGCAAAGGGCACAAATGAATCACAAGGAGATGAGGACCAAAGGTCTGCCACTCTCGAGACACCTAGTCTCTGCCACGTCAAAGGGTGAGAATCTGGAAGGCCAGAGAGAAGGCCAGTTAATGTAGTGATGGGGGATGGGTGGGGAGCCACCTAGGGACAGTGTCTCAGCTGCTCCCAAGCAGCTAAGCATTCTTGGATTATCTGATTCTCTATCCCCAAGGATCTCCGACAGTGAGGAGGGGTCCATATCAAGTCCCTCAGGGTGAGGACAAAAGGTAGGTGTTCAATCGACCTCCATCTACTATCAGAGTCCTTTACTCCCCATTGGGTAATGTGCGTAAGCATGGCGGCTTCATAGTATCTGGAAATAGATGGGGAGGCCACCCCCCCGTGCATTCTGGGGTACTGTAGAAGTTTATGAGCTACTCGTGGAGGTTTATTCTGCCATATATATTTGGTGCAGGTGCCTTGAAACTGGGTGAGAAGAGATCTAGGTACTCTGATAGGGAGGCATCTCATGACATATGTCAGTTTTGGAAGATAGCTCATTTTAAGGGCTGCTACCCGACCCAGCCAAGAGATACATTGATAGTTCCACTGCTTAGTCAGAGTATGCAATTCAGTTAAGAGGGGCTTATAGTTATTCGAAATTAGGTTGGGGATGGAGTTAGATAGCTTGACTCCTAAATGGGAGATATATGCATTGTTAACAACAAAGTTATATTTATCTCGTAGGGAGTTGGTAGCTAGTTCTGATAAGCCCTGCGCGTGGAGTTCCGATTTGGATTGGTTTAATCTATAAAAGGATAGGCCACTGAAAGTATCCAGTATGGATAGAAGATTGGGGAACTCGCTTAGGGGGTTTGCAGAGAATATGGTAATGTCATCTGCGAACAGAGCCACTTTGTGAACTGTTCCATGGAGGGTAACTCCAGCCATTCCTCTATCCGCTCTAATAGCAGCTGCTAGGGGTTCTATGGCCAGCGCGAATAGAATGGGTGAAAGGGGGCATCCCTGCCGGGTGCCATTTGAAATAGGGAAGGAAGAGGAGTGAAACCCCAGACCTCTGACTGATGCCGTAGGGGCCGAGTATAAAGCCCGTACCGCTTGGATGATGGAAGCTGGGAAGCGAAAGGTCGCTAGTACCTCCCACAGGAAATCCCACCAAACCCGGTCAAACACTTTCTCAGCGGCTATTGGTTTGTTAAGTCTTTTGGCTTCTAGGAGAATATTGAGGAGTCTTCTCGTGTTGTCGGGACCTTCTCTTCCAGGTATGAAACCAACCTGGTCAGGGTTAATAAGCGTGTGGAGAAGTTTCGCGAGCCTATTGGCCAGGATTTTTGCATATATTTTGACGTTGGTGTTGATTAGAGATATGGGTCTATAGCTAGAGCAGAGGGTCGGGTCCTTGTTGGGCTCGAGAATCATGATGATAGAGGCCTCTAGGAACTCCCCTTGAAGTTTACCCTCGTCCATAGCCAGGTTATAGAACCTGGTCAGGATGGGGGCAATCTCCCGCAGGAATGTCTTATAAAAGATCGCAATGAAACCGTCCGGCCCAGGGGCCTTGAGAGACTTCAAATTTTTGACAACAAATTTAACCTCTTGATGCGTAATAGGGCTATCTAAGCTGTCAATAATGGTCTCCTCTAGGTCAGGTAATTTTAAGGAGCGCAGGAAAGGCCCTATAGCCTCCGACGGGGTTAGCTGAAATGAAGCGTCATTTTGGATATTAAATAGAGCCGAATAGTACTCGTTGAACTGCTGACCAATTTGTGATGGGAGTTTAAAGGACTGAACGCCTCGTTTAATCTCGTGAATATGAGAGATGCTAGTACGGTGTCTTAATTTGTTAGCTAAGAGTGCGTCTGCTTTGTTACCCTTAGAGTAAAATAGCTGTTTCAGCTTAAGTAAGTTATTTTGGGTCTTAATATATTCTAGCTTACATATGTGTTTCCTCAAATCTCTAATCTCCTCCTCGATGTTTATGTTAACTTCTGTCCGTCTTTGTGACTCAAGTCCCCTTAATTTACGGTGGGCCTGGGATAAGGAGAGACCTGCCTGTTTCCTCAAATGGGCTTGTTTTTCAATAAAGAAACCTCTAGTGGTGGCCTTAAAGGCCCCCACATTATATCTTCTCGCATCCCTGGGGTGTCGTTAATTTGTAAAGTGAAGTTTATTTCTTTCCTAAGCTCCTCTCTAAAGGGAATGTCGGATAGGAGGGTGTGGGGAAGCTTCCAGTTAGGTCTGGATCTGGTGGTGTCTTGTGACTCTAGGTCCATTAGAACCATGTTATGGTCTAACCATGGGCACGCACAAATCTTTGTGGAGAGTATGAGGTCCAGGGTGTCTGGGTGGCAAAACACATAGTCCAGTCTGGAGTGTGTGGAATGGGGTATAGAGTAGTGAGTAAAGTCTCTGTCTAGAGGGTGTAGAGATCTCCAAACATCAAAGAGATTAAACTGGGACATAAGTTCCCGGAATCTCCGGCATGTGGTCTCTGGGCTAGAGGGACTCTTTTTAGGTGACTTTGTCCGTCTATCAAGGCCGCCATCCCACATCATGTTCAGATCTTCTGCCAGAATTACCCTACCCTGTCGAACCTGGTCCACTTTACTTAAGATTTTCTTTAGGTATCTGGGTTGAAGGGTGTTAGGCAAATATACGGATACTAAGGTGTATGTGACATGGTCCAGGTTACATATCAGGATAAGGTACCTAGCCTGTGGATCTGTAATCTCGTGGAGAGGTTCAAAGGCCACTCTTTTGTTAATCAAGATAGCTACGCCTCTAGCCTTCTTAGAATAAGAGGCAGTTTTTACAACAGGGTAGTCACGGAGTGACGGGCCGGGGAGGAGTCTCTTAAAAGGTGTGTTTCCTGGAGGAAGGCCACATCGGCCTTGTGGAATTTTAGCGTTCTAGATAGTAGGCTTCGTTTGCCAAAGGTGTTTAGACCCCTTACATTTAGTGTAAAAAATCTAAGGGGCGCCATTAACAAACAACAAACACTTGAGAATTAGGGATAAGGAAAGGTCAGTGGGGAGGGTGAAAGGTGTAGGAAAGGGGATTAAGGACAGGGGGGGCTGGTGGAAATAAGGGTAAGCGCGGTGTAGCTGCATCCGGAACCGGAACCGGCACATACGAAGATCACACCAAGTCCTCCAATGAGAGTAGCTGAGAGAGTGCCGTAGCCAGCGATATGACTCAAGATCGCCCAAAGGTAAAATAGGAAAGAGAGCGGCAGGCACTACAAAAACCAAGCGGGCTGACACTAAAGTTTGAAAAATCAAAAAAAACTTTAATGAAAGTTATCTCAAAAGTTAACAGTTAAGGCAGAACACAAGTACAGGGGGGTGAAAAAAAATGTGACAAGGAAGGCCTGACGCGTTTCGCGCCCCCTAGTGGCGCTTAATCATAGGCTACAGCACTAGGTAAGAGATACCTATTTAAAGGGAAAACCATTAACCCTAGACGTGCAGAAAATAATTTAAAAACATTATAAATTGTTAAAAACATTGGCACACTTACAGTGGGAATAATATACAAGATTGTATATATATATACAGGTTTCTATAATACAACAAGCAACAAGGTTTGAACTTAGACTGCCTGAATTAAAAGATGATAACGGATGTTAATATACGGAGAGGAGTTTAGTAAAAACTAGTATACTATATGCTTTTTAACTGATATGGTCAATTCGCTTAATTTTTATAATGAAGACAAGCAATGAAAAAAGCAGTATATAGATAATAAATATATTATATGTATATCCAATAGAACTTAGTTGTCTATTAGGTAATTCACATCACATTCTTTGTTCATTCCAAAGGGTTGCCGTGTATTTAGCTTTATTATCCAAAATATTTCCTTTTTATCTAGTATATGTTGTCTGTTACCTCCTCTAATAGGAATTCTAGCTATGTCTATAATTTGGACGGACATATCTGCCAAATGTGTGAAATGTAAACCATTAAAATGACTTGCTACTGCAGAGTCCTTACAATAGTTTTTGACACTCCTCGAGTGTAGATCATGGGAAATATGTTATAGACTTTTATGCTAACTGCAAAACTAAGTTTGCTATTTATCTTCTGACTTGTAATATTTGTAAATGTCAGTACGTGGGAAAAACCTCACGTGAAGTCAGAACAAGGTTTGGAGAGCATATGAGAGATGTCAAAAACTATTGTAAGGACTCTGCAGTAGCAAGTCATTTTAATGGTTTACATTTCACACATTTGGCAGATATGTCCGTCCAAATTATAGACATAGCTAGAATTCCTATTAGAGGAGGTAACAGACAACATATACTAGATAAAAAGGAAATATTTTGGATAATAAAGCTAAATACACGGCAACCCTTTGGAATGAACAAAGAATGTGATGTGAATTACCTAATAGACAACTAAGTTCTATTGGATATACATATAATATATTTATTATCTATATACTGCTTTTTTCATTGCTTGTCTTCATTATAAAAATTAAGCGAATTGACCATATCAGTTAAAAAGCATATAGTATACTAGTTTTTACTAAACTCCTCTCCGTATATTAACATCCGTTATCATCTTTTAATTCAGGCAGTCTAAGTTCAAACCTTGTTGCTTGTTGTATTATAGAAACCTGTATATATATATACAATCTTGTATATTATTCCCACTGTAAGTGTGCCAATGTTTTTAACAATTTATAATGTTTTTAAATTATTTTCTGCACGTCTAGGGTTAATGGTTTTCCCTTTAAATAGGTATCTCTTACCTAGTGCTGTAGCCTATGATTAAGCGCCACTAGGGGGCGCGAAACGCGTCAGGCCTTCCTTGTCACATTTTTTTTCACCCCCCTGTACTTGTGTTCTGCCTTAACTGTTAACTTTTGAGATAACTTTCATTAAAGTTTTTTTTGATTTTTCAAACTTTAGTGTCAGCCCGCTTGGTTTTTGTAGTGCCTGCCGCTCTCTTTCCTATTTTACGGCTGGTGGAAATAGTCCACCTAAGTGGGACCCAAGCGTGGGTTCTGAAATCTGGGGGGGGAGCTAAACCAAACTATTAGGGTAGGGCTAATAAACACATAGCCCCGCTCGCAAAAGAAATACAGGGTGGCTAGCAGTCTGGCCGGGTCGCCATATTAACCATGTCAATCTTCCATGTGGGTATTAACTTACTTCTCAAACAACCGTCCAGCCAGAAGCCAGCCAACCCGCACTGCTTTTAATAATTAAACAGAAACATCGGTATACAGAATAAAAAATGTTAGCAAAAATCAATTAACATTCAAACAGGTGTAACAGAAAACTATTAAGTAGGTGAGGCTTGAGGTCTCGGGATGTGGTCAGGTGGATGAGGTTTCTGGCGGTTAGGCCTCTGCTCTTTAACCGACCATGCTGGGGCTGAGACACGTAGCTTAGACTGGGCAACTGTCCGAGATTCCACTGCAGGCTGCAGGCCCCAGGTAGCCAGGAGAGTGCTGCCCACCTCAAGGGAAGAAACAACATGAGACTGATTGTCCTTTGTCACTATTATTTTAGTGGGGAATCCCCATCTGTACTTAATGTTGGCCTTCCGAAGTTGTGCAGTGATAGGGGCATATAATCTGCGTTGTTGCAGCGTGTGCGATGAGAGATCTGGGAGGCGCTGAATATCCTTGAGGTTATCAGGCAGACTGGGTTTATTATAGGACGCCTGCATCAGGCGGTCTTTAAATTTGAAGTTATGGAAGCAAACCACCAAACCAACATCTCGTGGCTTGTCGGAAGACATTGACCTCGGCCTAAGAGCCCTATGCGCTCGCTCCATATTGTGACTATCACCCTCCAGGGGGCCAAGCAGAGCAGTGTAGAGGGATATGAGAAATTCTTGTAAACTGACTCAGGTATGCCTCTAAACAGTATATTATTTCTTCTGGCCCTATCTTCCACATTGGCCAGTTTTAATTCAAGCTGAGAGATCTGTTCTGCCAAGTTTTCAGCGTATGCTAGGATATTAGAGTTGTCTGTGGCGAGGTCATCATGTTGTCTCTCCAGAGTATCAATCCTGTCGCCCATCTCCCCTATGTCTTTCCTGAGTTCCGCTGAGCTCCTCTGAATCTCGGCTGTGATAGATTTAGTTTGAGCCGCAAGCATCTTTTGTAATGTGCTCTCCGTAATGTAATGGTTTAAGTGGGCTCCTGATTGGGAGCTTGATTGGGAGTCCTCATCTTGCGACTCGGGGTCACTTACTGCCTTCCGCATAGGAAGAGGGTCCTTTATGGGTTGAGAGAAATGATCGAGCACAGTTTTTTTGATTGCTGCAGGGGTTCTAGGATTTCTTCTAGATGCGTGTGGCATGGCTATTACCTCTATAGAGCAGCTGCAAATTTAAATAATGAACCACCTTGACCACTCCAGAACCTGTAGAAATAACTGTTAATACAGAAGGACTAACTAGTAAAAGTTATGACATCTAAGGATGAATACTGCAATACAGAGATATATAAAAGACAACGAGAGTGGGGCTAGCCATAACCCACATATAGTATTGATACTTAGAACATGATGGCTTATCACTGAGCCAACGGCTCAGGGAAAGTCGGCTCTGTAACCTCCTACAAGGGATGGAAGGGGGGGGCCTCAGGAACCCCCACGCACCTCAGGGAGGGGATACGACCAGAAGGAAGGGGAAAAGGGTAGGGGACGTGACCAACCCAGACAAGCTGGGTCGGAAAGGGGGAGGTGCGGAGGGGGAGCCAGGTAGAGCGGTCCACACCCCCAGGCACTCAGCTAACCGGTGCCCCCAGTGTTGCAATTATGGGCTTAAACAAATTATTAACAATACAGTGTTAACCCAGTATTTTATGCAGAGACACAGGAAATGGGTAACTGTTTGAATGATTCAGGAACAGTGTAATCTAGGTTTGCTGTGTGGGTCCACCCCATGCTTTTTTATTTTTTTTTTATAGTATTTTATTAATTTTCAGATAGATTCACAAATCAGAAGGAAAAAGCGAAAAACAGCAAACAAACAACACAAAAAACAAAACAAAAAAACAATACATACATTTTCCGTATTGGGATTGAAATAAACAATGATAGCAAGTGCCATAACAATCGGTTTTTCCCATAGCTTAAGAAGAGAAAAAAAAAAAGGTATATATGTAACTCCTCTCTCCTCCTCCCCCCCCTCCCACAACCATAATCTATATCGGTACCCAATATTCCGGAAAGTAACCTGCATGTACATTTTGCAATACATATTCAGTGGAACTAAATGGCTTAACTAATTGAATTTGCACGTTTTCTGGAAAGCTTTTAATGACCTTTATTCATTTTTTGAAGTAATTTTGAATTTGAATATTACTGGGGTGTTGTATAGATATTTGTTCAATGACACATTGATTTATCAATATCTTTTTAAATTCTACGAATTTAGGTGCTTTTGGAGATTTCCATCTTTTTAATATGAGGTTTTGCACTAGTAATATTATAGTATTAATTAGATTATTATCTTTGTGTTGTTCTGAGTATTTTACTAGGAAAAACATATACTGTTTTAGGATTTCATCCCCTATTAATAAATTCTTTTTCAACCAGTAGTTAATTTGTAACCAAAGCAGATGGATTTTGGGACATGCCCAAAAATAATGTACTGTATCTGCTACTTGTGCATTACATTTCGGGCAAGTGTGCTTTGATTTATACCACTTTCTAAGATTATGTGCTGTAATGTATACTTTATTTATTACTTTCAAGTGTGATTCACGCCATACAGTTGGTACCCATGTTTTATTTATTATTCTAAAACTCTCCTGTACATCTGAACTGTTTATACTTGGAAAATCTAGCTGCCATTTATTTGTAATTCCCTCTATCTGGGTTAAATTAGAATTGGAGTTTACCAAACTGTATAAATGGGCTATTGAGTGTATTCCACCTTGAAATAGTTTGATTCTACTTTCTAATGCCCCTAATGTCCATGTTGGATTGTACTTTATTTGTAGCTTATTGATATAGTTCCTGATTTATAGGTAAGCATAAAAGTCTCGATTAGGTAAATTAAATTGGCTTGCTATATTTTGGAAGGAGTCAATACTTAGGTTTGGTAGTAAGAGTTGTTTAATATATATTAGACCCTTTGATTCCCATTGTGAAAAACCCCATAGGAAAGACCTGGTGTAAATAGTTAGATAATTTGAACAGTGGGGATTGATTTTATTTTCCAGGCAATACTTTTGCCATGCTAATATTATATGCTTAAAAGTGTACATGTTAGTGATTATTACTGGTAATTTAGATTTGTGACAATGAAGTATCACTTTTAACTTATATGGCGCAATAATGTTATTTTCACATTGGGAGAATGTCACATAATCCTGTTCAGTTACCCAGTCTAGAGTAAATTTAAGAAGTGCAGCTAAATTATAAAATTCTATGTTTGGGAAAGCCAGGCCGGCATATTCTTTAGTGTTTTTGTTTATGGAGATTCATGCTCTTTTTCCTCCCCATATAAATTTTGTACATATTTGGTTGAACTTGTTTATATCTGATTTATTTAGAAGGAGAGGAATATTTTGTAATAGGTACAATAATTTAGGGAATAGAATTATTTTGACTAACATTATTCGCGCTGTGATAGAGATTGGAAGACTCATCCAATCTAAGGTTTTCTTTTTACAGTATGAAAAGAATTGAGTAAAATTCTTTTCACACCATTCCTGTGGATCTCGTGTTAGGGTTATTCCTAGATATTTTATTTCTCATACTTCTCTAAATGGATGTTTGTATGTAAATTTTGTTGGCTTATTTAACCATAGCAGTTCTGATTTTTCCATGTTAATCTTGTATCCTGATATAGTTCCAAATTGTTGTGTAGTTTTAATCAGTATTGGAAGGGTTATTTCTAGGTTACTTAGATATAGTATTAAGTCATCTGCATATAGAGAGAGGGTAAATTGTTGTCCACCTATTTTAATGCCATGTAATTGTTGTCTGAGTCGTATTGCTAGAGGTTCCAGAGAGATGTTAAAAAGAAGGGGTGAGAGTGGGCAGCCCTGTCTAGTGCCTCGAAACAGTTGAAATCTTTCAGAGACCAGTCCATTAACTATGATAGCTGATGTTGGTTTATTATAAATTAATTGTATACAATTATATATGTTACCTGAGAAGCCACATCTTTCCAGTGTATGGAATAGGTGGTCCCAATTTATATAGTCGAATGCCTTCTCGGCATCGACTGTTAAAATTGCCATACTCTCTTTTTTAGATAGTTTTTTGTATCTATGCTCCTTCCAAAAAAAATCTAACAATAACATAGTCTTACGTATGTTCCTTGCTGGGTTCCTATTAGGCATGAATCCAGTTTGTTTTTCATGGATTATCTTATGTAAATGTGGCTTTATCCGATTAGCAATTATTGATGTCAAAATTTTATAGTCCACATTAAGTAAGGCTATTGGTCTGTATGATGTTGGATTTTCTAACTCTCTATCTTTTTTGGGTATTAATATTATATTGGATGTGGTAAAGTTAGGGGTCTGTTTAATATCTGTCTTAAAATAGGTATTGTACAATTTATGTAGACTCGGTGCCACCTGTTGATATAGGATTTTATAAAATTCTATTGGAATGGCATCCGGTCCAGGGGCTTTATTTGATTTGGCTGCTTTAATCTCATTTATTATTTCCTGCGTAGTTATCGTTTGGTTTAATTCTTGAACTACTTCATCTGGTAATTTTGGTATTTTAACATCTCTCCAGAACATGCTTTCCTGTTCTACATTAATTCCCTCTTCCTTATATATTGTTTTAAAAAAGTTATGATTTTTTTTTTGATATCTGTATTTGTTGTGTATCTGTTGAGGCCTACGTTGATTGCTGTAATCTGATTGCGCATTTTTTGCTTTGTAATGTGTGCTAAATATTTGGCTGATCTGCCCCTAAATCCTCCATATAGTGCCTTGAGACGCAGTTCTTCTTGGATTATATTTTGTTTCAAAAAAAGATCACGTTGCATTTTCGCATTTATATATTTATCCCAATTATTTCTACTGTGTGAGGCCAGATATTTATTATATGTGTTCTTAACATGGTTTGATAGTTGTACATTTTGCTTTAATATCGCCACGCATTACCGCCTTCCCGGTCTCCCATAGAATTTCTATTTTCTCTGTATACGCCTGGTTAAAACTCATGAATTCCTGCCATTTATTTTTTAACCAGTTCTGGAATTTAGGATTATGCACAAGATATTTGGGAAAGAAAAAATTATTGGATTGAATTTGTTGGAGTGTTTTTCTTTGTATTTCTAGTGATATGATGGCGTGGTCTGATAGGCATATATCTTGAATTTCTGTTTTAACTTCTAAACCTGCCAATCTATCTGATATTAGAAACATGTCTATTCTGGACATAGTTTGGTGTCCTTTTGATATACACGTGAATGCTTTTAAGTCTGGGTTTTGGATTCTCCATATATCCCGCAAACCAATCTTATTACAGAATCTCTGTAAGATACGTGTTTCCCTGTTTCTTGTGGGCTTTATTCTCATTCTATCTATATTTGCCATAAGTGTTAAGTTCATATCTCCCCCCACTATCAAATTCTTTCCTGTATATTCCATCAATTTTAATGCCAGATTATCCCAGAAGTTGTTATCAGTTTTGTTAGGGCCATATATGTTGCATAGAGTAAAATCAGTTTTATCTATTTTTATAGTTATGATTTGAAACTTACCTTCGGTGTCTGTTATTTGGTCTAAGATTTGGTATGTCAGATGTTTACTTATTAAAATAGCTGTTCCCCTTTTCCTTTCTTTGCCTGGGGAGGAAAAAAACCTCTCCAACCCATCTATATCTTAATTTACTTGCTTCTTTAGTGTTCAGGTGAGTTTCCTGTAGCATTGCTATATCTGGTTTATATTGTGCTAATTCTTTAATAATTGCCTTCCTCTTAATTGGGGAGGTAACCCCCCCTACATTCCAATACAGGATCTTAAGCATACTCTTTATGTATATACGGTAACATTATATAGTGTAGTATTAATATGCTCCGGAAAAAAACGAGGGGCATGGCCCCCTGGATATGCGGGAGGGGCGGGAGGGAGAGAGACACATATACATGTTACAAGCGTAATCTAATATATACATTGTCGTTACATATAATCTCTGGGACTTCACATCTATATCCTTAATAAAAAACAACAAAGCAAAAATAAAAAAATAACATACATAAACAGAGCAGTAAAAAAATTCATCTGCCAAAATCATTATATAAAAGAAACTTAAAATCATAGAACTCTATTCTTATGATAAGACAAAAACAGGATAGCAAACAAATTACTCTAGGCCCATATTTTTACAAAAATCTTGTGCTTCTTGTACATTTTTTAAGACTGTTGTGTCTCCATTCTTTGTTATAATTAGTTTTGCTGGGTATATTAGTTTAGCGTTGATTTTGGCTTCAATTAATCTTGGGCAATAGGGGGACATCTCCCTTCTTTTGGTGGAAGTTTCCACTGAAAAGTCTTGAAAAAGATAGATTTTTCCTTGTTGTATATTTAGGGGGATGTTCCTCCTATAGCTTCTAAGATAATTTGTTTTGTCCTGGAAATTTAAGAACCTAGCAATGATTGGTCTTGGCCTAATAGTTCCATCTGGGTTTTTCCGTATAGGGCCTATTCTATGAATCCTCTCTATTTGAACAGGGTGTGTAGATGGTGTCATATTAAGTAGTTTTGGGAGTGTGTCTATAGCAAAGGACATTAAATCTTGATACTCTGTGGTCTCTGGGACTCCAATAATTCTTATGTTATTTCGCCTAGAGCGATCCTCTAGGTCTTCTAATCTTGTTTGGAAATTAAGTGAGGTTTTACTATATTGTGAATCGATGTGTTCAAAGTGGCATATCCTATCTTCCAAGTCAGAGACCCTAGTTTCCACCTCATTCATCCTTATAGCAAATTGTCTAATTTCATTTGTTAGTGTGTTAATCTCTTGTTTAATCTCTATTTTGAGAGATTCTAATTGAGGTGTGATAGCTTTAGTTATTTGTGCCACTATATCTGCAATTCCTGTATTAGTAAGACTTATATCTGATTGTTCTTGTGATTGATCTAAATGTGTCTCTGTTAATTTAGTGTGTTTTTTCTCTCTGGTCTTTGGCGGCATGGCTTGTGAATTACCTTTCGAAGGTGCCATATATTTTTCCATCCGGAAAAAAAAATGAATATCTGTGTTTTTTTTGTTTTTTTTTTAGTGAAATGTGCAATTTATTATATAAATTATATTAAATGTATCAGGCTGTGATTTTACCAAGTTAGGCTAATACCTGTGTATATTATGTTCAGTGAGTTAATTTATAGTGTATAGGTGCAAAAATAGTGTACTCAAAACTAAGGCAGAACAAAAATTACTTATAATAATGAAAAAAACAAGGCAAAAAAACAAAAACCAAACAAAGCAAAAACAAAACCGTGATTAGTGTCTATTGCCACGTCAGCCAAGCCAGTGAGCTTTCACTTTCTTCTTCTTCCTTGCTTGTAAGGACTTATTTTATATTATGCAGATCCCTTTTATATAGTTAACCTCTCTAGGTTTTACATAAGAAGTGTGTTACAATAGTATGTCCAGTATCTTGTTTTATTCTTTTTTCTGAGAGTGTTCGTCCTTTGGGATGGTATTCAACCAGACTACTGACTTAATTGGATATATTTTGGCCTTCTACAGTCTCCTACCCATTGGGTTATGGGAGGGCCAATTTCCAGGTGCACAATTGCCTCTTAGGTTTGGATTTCCCAGCACAGGCTTACTCAGATTTTTAACAGTTAAACGTTTCCAGTAAGTTTTCCTTCCTTTCTTCTTATTTTGGGACTGTGCAGTCTGAGCTTCTAGATCTTTCTGTGTCCACTGACTATTATAGATTGATCCAGTTCTACCCCTACCCTTAGGGTTATGGGAGAGTCCAGTGGATTATTTTTATAATGATTCTAGAATTGGGGGTTTACCCCTATTTTATGCAGAGGTGGGATATGAGTTATTTAATACGCCCAATCTAGCACAAAGTTATCTTGAACAGTAATTGACATATAATTCAGCTTAGATTACTGCCTTTACTCTTTAGTGCAGGATAACTTATGTTCTTATAACAAACTAGCATATGTCCAATGGAGCAACTGTATTTTGTTATAGAGTATTTTGCAAGCAAGTCAAAGGCATTTAAACACTTAGTAGCCAGTTTCAGTCATAGTCTATATGCTTAGTTGTTAAGTGTTTAAGCAGTTGCAGTAATTATAGCAAGCAGGCATATGTCCAATAAAGCAGCTATGGTTAGTATAGCAAGTTTGTATGCAAAGGAGCGTTAAGCATTTATTAAAAGCTTTCAGTCTATATGCTTGTTACTTGTTAGTGCCTTAGGGTTAATAGCAGGTGTATGTAGCAAAATAAACAATACCGTTCTCCTTGTGTGTTCCCTCTGTTTGCTGTCTCTGCCGCTGTCTGAGCCCAGTCTAAGGTTGATGACGTCACACGCCAACTGTGTATCCCATCTAGGAACCCGGGGAGAGCAGCCAGGGGTATTAACCAGCCAAATACCCTGCCCTTGGCTTATCGAATAGAGCCGCTTCAGCCACGAAGCAATCGCTGCTATGGGACTTCCGTTGCGCTTCCTCCCGAATTGGGTCCGGGCCGTTCCAGGGTCTGGCCAAGGTAATTGCGCATCCAAGTGTCGGTGTTTGTAAGGCGCCGAGCAGCACACCAGCTTCACTCCACCTGCATGCTCCGCCTTGTACCGGAAGTCGCTCCCACCCCTTAATAGCGGCAGTGACCAAACATCAGGCCGTCTAGAGGTTACAAGCACAGCCGAGGAACCACCCAGCAAACCACAAAGCGCCCCCTCTGGACTCAGGGAGTGGGGGATACGACTCAAAGGAAGGGAGAAGGTAGATGGAGGTCACCAGCCCACCACTTGAGTGGGCCGGAAAGGGAGAGTCCTGAGGGGGTTCACTGCAGTATTACCAAACAAAACATATCCACAGCACTAACAAAATTAGGGAGAGAAAGCATGAGAGCTGCAGAGAGAAATCAAGCAGTTATATGCACACAATGTAGAATGCAGCTTCTAGGACTAGTACTGTAGATAGGGTCTGTAGATAAAAGTAAGCGTTAGCAAGATATTAAAAAACAATAACACTCCACTTTGAGCTGAGAGCCCAAAGGCACATAGGCTGGCGCAGCAGCAGTAATTACACAAAATAATGAGACAGGATATTGTGTCAAATCAGGCTCAGTAGTCACACTCTAAGTATAGGCTGCCAGAATATATTTACTGAGAGGTTGCAGTCCCTCAGGGTTTAAACATTTCTGTGTATTACATGGATACAAGCAGCATAGGAGGCCTAAGAGGTGATTGCTGGCACAAATATTTTCCTGTGGGGGAGAGTATGGTAGAAAAGGCTGCTATCCCAGGTGGTAAAGCGAAGGGGCCTGCTCAGAGTACCGTGTCAATTGGTGAGGAAAGTTCCCCTGATAATCCCTCTCGCAGTATCCAGTTAAGTTGCTCTAAGGGGGGGCCTCAATACTCTGGATGCCTAGCAGTCTTATACAATGCTGATTCCAAGTATTAGGGCTCCAATCTATGTTTGAAAGGTATCCACAAGTGGGCCCAGGGCTGTGATAGATACTCAGTAACTCAAAAGACCAGTCCTAGATACTAGTTACCCTCCTATCTGCAAGCTAGAAATGAGTCGGATCTGACACACTCCTACCTGGATGCGGCAGCGCTACCCCAGATCAGGCCGCAAGATGGCGAAGGTTCGCGCCAGAATGGGTAGCGCAGCCAAAGTCTCAAAACTCTATCAGGGGCCTTCACAAGATCCAGCTGGAAGCAGGCTGGGATCAGACCGATCTCCAAAGCTGGCCGTTTCGTATGAGAGAAGGCAGGACCCAAGACGAGGTAAGTACTTTAAGTCAGCAGCCCCACAATGTTTTTCCTGGCTCGGCCTCAAGTGCGGAATTAAACTGCCGCTCCGGAGTGGAGCCCCGAACCTCCGGGCAGCAGTGGAGTGTAGATAAGGAGATAGTTTAGAAGCCGACCGGAGTTTAGCAGTTTTTGTGGCTATTCGGTTTCTGTGCGTGGCCGTCTGCTGTGCCTTTGAACTACCTCTGCGGTATCCGGATAGTGCCGTTCAGGGGTCCAGTTGATTTTGCTCCTCACAAAGTTGGAGTAGTTTAAATACACTTGTCCGCTACCATCCACCAGTTTGACAGGTGATCTAATTTGGGATAATTTAGTGTTTGATCGTTAGAAAAAACAACTTATTTACGCCTAATATATCTAGTTAAGAGAGAGCTCCCTAAAAGAACGTCTCTCCAGTTTGATGGCTAGCTCCGCCCCCACAAATAGCATTTTACTCATATATACACTTGATGATCCTGCACATGAGGCGCCCCTCTATTTTTCTTTATTCTATAGTTTAAATATTAATATTTGATGTCGAAAGAAAGCCCTATTTATCCTCTAAAAAACAATGTAAAATAAGTGTGGGTGCTCTCAATGTAAAAGAGCTAAATTATGGTTAAACAAACATATAGCTCAAATTGTAGGTTTTGTTTGCATTCAGAACTTGGACAATTATTATTATTATTTTTTTATTTATAAAGTGCCAATAAATTCCGCAGCACTGTCCATGGGTAACAAAGATAAAAGGACAGTACAATATGAGACACCAGACAAAATTTAACAAATACAGGGGGAATTGGGAGCCCTGTTCCTGTGGGAACTTACAATCTAAATGGGAAGGAGGGTGAGAAATAGGAGGTGGGGACTGCAAAGGTGGGAATGATGTTAGTGTAGAGTTAGATGAGGGCAACTATTAGGCAAGTGGAATTCATTAGTTACTGATTTGGTGATAGTCTTCCCTGAACAAGAAGGTCTTTAGAGAGCGTTTAAAGGAGGAGAGGTTGGAAAGTCTGACAGCTCAAGGAAGTGCATTCCAGAGGGTTGGTGCCGCACGAGAGAAGTCCTGTAGTCTAGCATGGGAGGAGGTAATGGTAGAAGAGGCAAGGAGTAGATCTTTGTTGGATCTAAGGGGATGGGCTGGAGTATATTTGTTGATAAGTGAGGACAGGTAGGGGGGGCTGCATTGGTAAGGGCTTTGTAGGTCAGAGTGAGAATTTTTAATTTAATTCTGCTGTGAATAGGGAGCCAGTGAAGGGACTCACAGGGGGGTGCAGTGGATACAGAGGATTGGGAGAGGTGGATTAGCCTAGCAGAGGCATTTAGGATGGATTGAAGGGAAGAGAGGTGGGAGAGAGGAAGGTCTGTCAGTAGTCAACCCGGGAAATTACTAGGGAATGGATTAGCTGTTTAGTAGTTTCAGCACTCAGAAAAGGACGAATTTTGGAGATATTGCATAGGTGGTTGTGACAGGATGAAGAGAGTGATTGGATGTGGGGTATGAAGGACAGATTGGAGTCAAGTGCAACTCCTAGGCAGCGGATTGGGGTGATGGGGAGATAGTGGTGTCACCAACAGTGATAGTAAAGTTAGAAACTGGAGTAGAATTTGATGGGGGGATTAGAAGAAGCTCAGTCTTGGACATGTTGATTTTTAGGTGGTGAGCGGCCATCCAGGAAGAAATGCCAGATAAGCAGTCGCTGATTTGGGAAAGGAGAGAGTGAAGGGTTGGATAGGTAGATATGAGTATCATCAGCATAGAGGTAATAGTTGAAGCCATAGCTACTGATAAGTTTACCCATTGAGGACGTATAAATAGAGAAGAGTAGAGGGCCTAGAACAGAGCCTTGGGGTACTCCAACAGACAGAGGCAATGATGAGGAGGATTTGCCAGCAAATGAGACAGAAAAGGACCTATTAGAGAGATAAGAGTGGATCCAGGAGAGAGCAATGTCACAGAGCCCCAGGGAGCTGAGAGTCCGTAGGAGGAGGGGATGGTCAGCAGTGTCAAAGGCAGCAGACAGGTTAAGTAAGATAAGTATAGAATAGTGGCCATTGTTTTTAGCAGAAAGAAGATCGTTAGTAACCTTGGTGAGGGCAGTCTCAGTTGAGTGTTGGGGACGGGAGCCAGATTGGAGGGGGTCAAGCAATGAGTTGGAGGATAGGAAGTGGGTTAGTCGATCAAAAACTAGTTTTTCCAAGACTTTTGAAGCTAACGGAAGCAGTGATATGGGGGGTAGTTTGCAGGAGAATTGGGGGTAGAGGGAGGGTTTTATGAGGATGGGGGTGACCTTTGCATGTTTGAAGGATGATGGAAATGAACCACTAGTAAGGGATCAGTTGAATATGTGAGTAAGAGCTGGGGTGAGGGTAGAAGACAGAGAAGGTATTGGTGAAGATGTGAAGGGATAGGGTCAAGTGGGCAGGTAGTGAGGTGTGAGGAAGACATTAGGGAACTCACTTCATTCTCAGTGGTTGGGGGGAAGGTACTGAGATTGGTGGAGGGGGTGACTGGGGGCTGAGATGGGAGGTTTCAGTCTTGTGGTGGGATGTTACTTCAGATGGTAAGTGTTTTGTTGAAAAAGTAGTCTGACAAGTCTTGAGCACTAAAGACAAGGGGGTGGTGCAGGTGGATAGAGGAGAGTGTTGAAAATGGAGAAGAGATGTTTAGGGTTTAAGAGAAGTAGTTTTGCTTGGCTAAGTAAAGGGCAGAGGAGAAAGAATAAAGAATGAACTTATAGTGTAGGAAATCGGGGTTCAGAGGGGGATTTCCTCCAGGCATGTTCAGCAGCACGGGAGCATTTTTGTAGATAACATGTTTGCTGAGAGTCCCAGGACTGGAGCTGACGATGTGGGGTTTTGTGTATTTGTGGAGGATCAAGGGTGTCGAGTACAGAGGAGAGAGTATTGTTATAGTGGTTTTTAGCAAGGTCAGGGCAGGATACCATGGAAGTGTTGGGGAGGTGTTTTTGAATAAGGTTAGAAAGTTGGAGAGCATCCAGAGTTTGCAGATTTCTACAGGTGTGGGGGCGGAGGGGGATGGGGAAATAGGTTTAGAATGTACATTGAGATTATAGGTGAGCAGATGGTGGTCTGAGATGGGAAATGGGCGACAGGTGACATCCGAAGGGGAGCAGAGGTAGGAGAATAACAGATTGATAGAGTGTCCGTCGGGGTGAGTAAGGAATAGAGTGGATTGTGAGAGACCAAAGGAGTTTGTGAGTGAGAGAAGTTTAGAGGCAGCAGGGGCAGATGGGTTATCAATGGGGATGTTGAAGTCCCCTAGGATTAGAGCAGGTGTATTTGTAGAGAGAAAGTAAGAAAGCCAGGTAGCAAAGTTGTCAAGGATTTGGGAGGTTGGTCCAGTAGGGCGATAGATAGCTGCCACCTTGAGGGAGAGGGGGAGAAAATGCAGATTCAGTGGATGAGGATGCAGAGATGGATGAGGATGCAGGTGCTGAAAGGAGCAGGAGGGGGATAGTAATATTCCAACACTGCCCCATGTCTCTCACCTGGCCTAGGTGTATGGCTAAATTTGAGTCATTAACCTCTTCAGGATTGATCGATCAGTCCAAGTTCCAATTGTAAACAAAAAAAGGAAAATGAAGCACATGATTGTCATGTCGATCATGTGCTTCAAAACCAGTGCTGATTGGCTCCAGGAGAACTGCCTGCATTGCTAGGCACATCCCCCAGTCAGATCAACCGTCGTTTGGTTTTTGAATGGAGCAGGACGGGGGGGAGGAGCCAACTAGCAGACTGAGCGGTCGCACATTGCAATAGCTCCAGAACTTTTCTACATAAAAATCAAATTTTGCGGCCACTCTGACCTATCTAACTACTTGATGTTGTAACCCTAGGGGTTAGGGAACCTATGCATTGAAAAATCTAATGGCAGAATGCTTCTGGTAGATATATATATATATATATATCACCTTTCTATCTACCCGCAGGCCAGTGACAGTAAGAGCGATCATCTTTGCTCCCAAGGTGAGCCAGACTGATAAGTGAAATTCGCCAACTGCTAACCTAATAACGGCAATAAATGCCTTTGCAGAAGAACCTTACTATGAGCACGGCGACGCAGCTCCTTGAAGTGATCGGTGATCTCCTGGAGGGATATCGGGCGGCATTTGAACACTCAGACATAATGGCGTCTGAACTTGTGGGTGTACCTTGCGGCACCACCAATTTGTGCAGGGAAGCTGTGAAGCTAGAGGAGAAGTGTACCTACATGCGGCTCCATATGAGAGTTTACCTGACTATCACCTGGGAAGCGGAGTCGCTTGATTTGCAAAGGGGACACCCCCTTCCTGCTACAGAGTTATCCACGCAGGGACAGCAGCCAGTGCCATGCTGGATTTAAATTAGACCTGTGTACGGGACCATCCGCAGCAGGGACCTTACCCAGATAGATCTACCCCATGCTGACAGGATGTGGTCGGAGAGGTCTCTTACAAGCTGGAAAATGCGACACTTACTTCAGGGCTGCATGGCAGAGATCGCATCTGTGTCCCAGGACTTGCAATGGCCCGCAGCCCTGTTTTGACTGATCAGCTCACTCCTCCGTAAGTTTCAACAAGCTGCAGAACATTGTCAAGTCTGGCGAGTAGGAGTGGGTTGATTCCGCTAAGTAGAGAAGAGCTGTTGCCGATGCTGCACTGAACTCTTACACAGTAATCCTTCTCAGAACACTTTGCGGTCGCAACTTTTTTCTTTGTTTTGTTGCTCTTTTTTGCAGCTGCCATATAATTAGTATTAATATGTTTTAAGGCTCTCCCTTAGTTCAACGTTTCATTCAGTTTCTTATTATCTTTGTCACACTATGGCCCGGAACCTGCATAGACTTCATAATGTAGCTGTACTTATGTCTCCCATTATATAACTGTTTACCATGACTTTTTATTTTGCACAGAATTGGTTCAATATGGATATAGCAGGTGACCGTATCACTCATATGCCTAGTCCTTATAAGGTGCAGACTAAGAATATTCTGTTATACTGTGGTGTTATGCATAGTCGACATTCTCAAGGCCTCAGTTTGTTACTGTGTGTTTTTATTAACTCTTGTATATTCACAATTGGGCTTGGTTCCTTTGAGCTAATTATCAAGTATCTCTTTCCTTATCCTTGGATGTATGTTTCCTTTGCTGTGTGGGGCCATATGAGATGGGCATAGGGCCCATGCCCGGTCTCCAGGTCTCTACTAAGGGGATGGGAAATATATGATCTCCAACTAGGATACAACTACCCTTATCCTTTACTTTCTGTCAGTGAAAAACATATGACAAAACTATTGCTCCAATTGAAGTAGCACCACTAACACACTTTACAAGCCTACAATTTTTATTATTAACAGTTAAGTACTCTGGTTTCTACAGTTGAGACATGCAGAACCTATGTAGCAGACCAGTCGTATCTATTATGGTGGAACCACCCTTAAACACCCCTTAGTTCATCTACAGTAACTACGTAACATTACCATCAGACTTCATATTTCCATCACAAGATGTTTATATACCTGTTGAGCTCTTCGCCTTCTTCTTAGATAAAACTTGCACCTTACAGTACACTAAATGTTAATTTCACTCAAGTACTGCCTGCCTAGTACTTATAAAGTATATAAGAACCTACTTAAATTTCTCTACTCAGTTGTTATTGTAGGTAATCACTGCGTACCTAACTTTATGATTATCGTAAGATAAATGCTTTAATTTCTGTCCGCCATCTATATGGCATATGTGTATAGCTAACAAGTATTCCTTATATAATCCCCTAGCTTTCCATTAGTACTGCTATAGTAATTTTCCTGAATCCCTAGAGGTCACGGACTGGAGCTTCCCTGTTAGGTTCTGCTTTCCATACTTCATTCACCGTCTTTCCCCTCACCTCCCCCCCTACCATAATAATGAGCCCCCTATTTTAGAAGCGGTTTGTCTCGTCTATACCGCACCCTAACTGTAGCCTGTTATACTACTCCTTCAGTATTATCTCCCATAAAACATCATAGCAACGAATCCATATACCCTTTTGAGATCAGCAGGACTGATCATTATAACCTACCAATTATATTTGCAACCTTATCTCAGCCCCTGGGTGCCTTCCATGATGGAGGTGGATCCATCATTCATAATAGATTTTTTCTACTTTTAAGGGAGTGTATATTATATTATTATATTGCATCATATCATATTATACATCATATTATATTCTACATTACGCACTATTATCTATGCTTATAATTGTTATAAAAAGAGGTTTTAGCTTTACCTGTACAATTCTATATTTGTGGTTCTAAAAATCTTTCTGTTCAACTAATTTCACAATGTTGCAATTAAAATAATGTCAATCCTAATGTTTATTGTACATGAGCTTGTTTTTGTACCTGTTGAAAACATCAATAAAAAAAAAAAAAAAAAGAATGGAGCAGGACGCTGCAAAAGTTAGGACGTTCCATGCCATCCTAAAGACATTTAAGCCCATCGCTTTTAGGACGGCATGGAACGTCCTAACAACGTCAAGTGGTTAATGGGTTAAAGGGACAGTATACACTCATTTTCATATAACTGCATGTAATAGACACTACTATAAAAAATAAGATGCACAGATACTGATATAAAAATCCAGTATAAAACTGTTTAAAAACTTACTTAGAAGCTGTCAGTTTGGCTCTGTTGAAAAGGTAGTTGGAAAGCCCACTGCAAGTGGGAAATAAGACCCTCCCCCCTCCCCCTTCTTTTGCATATGAAAAGACTATTTACACAAACAGGAGCAAGCTGGAGAAGGTAGCTGATGGTATTCACATAAAACTTTGGGGCTTGGTTAGGAGTCTGAAAATCAGAGCAATGTTATTTAAAAATAAGCAAAACTATACATTTATTTTAAAAAAAAAAAAACTTTATGTGCTATATAAATAGATCATCTACAAAAGATTTATGCAAAGAAAAAATGAGTGTATAATGTCCCTTTCATAATATGTACAGGCCGAGCTATTGGTATATACCTTATGAAATTGCCCCATATGTGTTTAATCTCAAGCTTGGGTTAGGACAGTTACTTTTTTATAGGAAGAGAAAAAAAATATTTTTTGTTAAATATATTGAGATTTTAATGAGTATTTATGTAGAAGAGGGGATCTTTAATGTATTGACTGAAATAAACAGTAACACACCTCAGTTACAATGGAAATAACTTGAGCTCCCCATCAAAACAAACTGAGCAAATGCATAAACTAGATAGACACGGTTCTAGATGTTGATGGGTTGTGTGCAAGGACTTTGTAAGAGCAGATTGGTTAAACCAACTGGGACTTTAGCTGAACATAAAAGCCTGTCAGATTTGTTAGCACTAGCTGCTTCCAAGTAGAACAAAGAATTCAACAAGCAGCTGTTGAGAGGAAACTTTGCTGAGACATCTTCCACAGAGTGTTTGGTTACTTGATGAGATGAAGTTCCCTCTATGTGTGATTACAGTGATCGGTCTTGTCTGACAGTGTATGCCATATTTAACAATTAAAAGGGCATTCCATACTAAATTGAATTGCACATGGGTGCATTTTAGTTTTGAATAGAAGCATTTTTGTAATGTACATGTATTAACAAAAATGCTTCTAGTAAGTTATAGCTGTTTCAAAAGTATATGTATGTATGCTCCGTGCACCAGCATTTTAAACACAGCCAGCACTTGCTCAGAGAGTCTAAGGTGCTTGACATAATACAAGCCCCACTGGCTCTCTGAGCAGCTGCACTATTTAAAATGCTGGTGCACTGATAATATATGAATGTGCAGAGAAAAATATTAACACCAAAACATTGATAACTTTTGCTATACACATTTTTGCCAATACATATATATTGTAATTTAAAATTTTGACCGGAATGTCCCTTTAACAAGTCATAAACTACTCAAAGTTAAGAATTGTCTAATGTATACTCAGTGCTTTGTTTTAGTATATGTTTCCAATAAAAATTAATCTGATTTCCCAGGTTTCTGGTGTTCTCCCTTTTTCAGCACTAATAGGTATACCTGGTGCTTTATACTCAAGATCACAACTTTATATGAACGCAACTGACAATACAATGTGTCATAAATACCATGTGAGTAAAATCCCGGCATTTAACTAATTTGCTGCCTAAAGCTTGATAATGTTTTATTGAGTTTTTTTTGTCAAGTTAATCTTCAAATTGAGCATAATCTGAAAGTTCCTCGGTAGGTTTAACCTGAAGCCCTTTTAACACTAATGGCTACTAAAATGCATGAGATTACACATTAATTTTGTGAACTAATAGTGAGCATTTAAAGGCCGAATAGAGAATAAGGATTTACCAAAGCTGTGCCATATAAAACCACAGAAAACTATTTTATTTGAGTGAAAACATTTAGTTTTGTGAATATAGCCTATCATTTTATTAATATTTCAATCACACGGTACAAGAAAATAGTTATTTTCCAAAAAACATTTAAAGATATTATTTATTGTCATGTATTAGATTAGTTAAAGGGACCCAAATGTTGAAGTACGTGAAAGTGATGCAGCATAGCTCTAAAAAAGCTGACTAGAAAATATCACCTGTCCTAAACATCTCTATGTAAAAAAAAAATGATGTACCTCAAAATTTCACAACCTACTGGAAAGAGACTTTAAGCTGCCAGTCAGGATGCTTGTCCCAGGACAAGCTAGGGAGGGTGCATCTGTCATGTGCAGGCACAGTCATATTATTTTCCTATTCAGTTTATGGAAATTTAGTGTGAAATCTCATGAGATTTCAGTGAAATCTCATGATATTACTGCAAAGCAATGCAAGACCTTAACTGATTGGCTATTGCGTTTTCTTTGTTTTTCAACTTGCAGCTTTACAGCAGCTCTAATTGTTCACAGAGCACTTACACTGGTGAGCTAATGAAATTTTGAGGTAAAATATCTTCCCTTTTAACATAGAGATGCTCAGGTGATATTTTCATGTCAGTTTTTTACAGCTTTGCTGCATCAATTTAAAGTGATTTAACATATGAGTATTATGCCCCTTGAATTCTGTGGATACACAGTTTTAAGGGCTGTAAGATAAGCTGAATATATATCAGGATCTTTAAAAATAAACAGTGGGTCACTGTATTACTTTGTACTACTCACATTAGAAAAGCCTGGTCAACGATGGTCGCTAACATTTACTTCTGTTTTAAATTTTACTTAATTTTCTTGGTATCTTTTATTGAAGAAGCAGCAAATGCACTGCTGGGAGCTAGCTGCACACATTTGTAAGCCAATGAAAATGAGCATGCAATTTCAGCCACCAATCAACAGCTAGCTCCAAGCTCCTGAGCTGATCTAGATACCAAGAGAATGAAGCAAAATTGAAAACAGAAGTAAAATGGAAAGGGGTTTAAAAATGTATAATCTGTCTGAATCATGAAAGAAACATTTGTTTTATGTCCCTTTAAGGATTTATAGTCTCTACATTCTGATTCATATCTTTGTTTTTTGAAATCCTGTATAGTTCTAAAGCAAATAAACAAGAACATTTTAAATATATACAGGTAGAAAACCCTTTATCCAAACTGCTTGGGATTTTGGAATATTTGTATATTTGCATCTGTAAAATGGTCAGACAGTTTTTTAGATGGTATAGAACCAAGTGTAAACAACAATATCTTATGTCATTTAGGCAGTATTTACGTCATAATACAACTTATACATGTAACCTAAAGGCAGTTTTATATCATTTGTTATACTTTTGTATACATAGTAGCTTTAGAAAGATAGCACAGAAATGTATTTAGAAAGTTCTATTTATTGTTTAAATAAATGTAGACTATTATTTTGCATTTTAGAACATAAAAATCAAACTAAAGACATAGTAAGAGAAGATTGTGATTTTGTATGCAAATTAAAGGCAGGGAATAACACTCATTTTTGATGATTTTATTTTATTTTTTAAATAATTAAAAACTTTGGATTTCAAAATAAGTTAGGATTTTGGATTTGGGAATTTGTACCTATATTATTATAATAATAATAACAATAACAATAATAATTAATTCTTTAGCATTGGATTTTAAGTGAAAATGTTTATAACAGTAACATTTTGCAGAGAGTTTTTTTCTTTAGCTAAGAAATCCCCCAGTTCACAGCAGTTTAAACAAATAGTGCATATTGTAATGATAGGTCTTATGTATCTTCACTGCATTTGCAGCATATGCAAATATTTTATCTGACTGTGGTGTTTCAACAATATATAATCAGTAAAGAGTATATATTTTTATTTTTAGTGTAGCAGAATGCATATATTTACAACCCCTAATTCTGCATATAGATTGCGCATTTTGAGACTGAAGGTGAAGGTTCTATACAGAAAATGAAATCTATTGAGATTTGTCTTCATTCCCTGAGAAATATTTTATGAAGCAATCAACCACTGGTAATATGGATATATATATATACTGCCATCTACTGGCCAAAAGCCAGAATTACAGTGTAATAATGCTATGAACCAGTCAATGTTTCAAATAATTTTATTGAAAAGGTACATTAAAAAAAAAGTACACAGCGATTAAAACCATTGATGTCTGCAGAATAAAATGTTCTTAATGAATGTGCTTGAAACATTTTTATTGTGCTCCACTGCTATTTGTGCTGTAAAAACCCATCATTCAGTACTGCAATCTGCATGCTGTTTATTCACCACACTTAAAGGGACATAAAACCCCAAAAATTTATTTCATGATTCAGATAGAGGACAAAATTTTTAAAATGTTTCCAATTTACTTCTATTATCAAATTGTTTTCATTCTCATGTTATTCTTTGTTTAAAAGATACCTAGGTAGGTAGCGTGCACATGCCTGAAGCACTACGTGACAGGAAATAGTGCTGCCATCTAGTGCCCCTGCTAATGTATAACATTGTTGCAAAACTGCTGCTATGTAGTGCTGCAGACACGTGCACACTCAAGTTTAAATTTCTGCTTTTCCTCAAAGGATAACAAGAAAACTAAAAATAAATGATAATAGAAGTAAATTAGAAATTTGTTTAAAATGTTATGTGCTATCTAAATCATGAAAGAAAAAAAATGGTTTTTATGTCCCTTTAAGTGCCAGTATTTTTTGTGCATCAATTGAAGAAAAAAGTCAAGGTTTTATAAATAAATATTTATTTTAATGGTCTGTACATTATTGCATTAGGGAGCCACAATATAATGTAGCAATAATACAAACAAAAATGTATTTCTAAAAGAAAACAGACTTTTTTTTAAATAAACACACCTATTTCTTGCCACCTGGCATAAAGTATTAGAATAAACTAAATGATGTTGAACCTGAACATATACATTGTGGTGTGCTCTAGTTGAGAAGGTTATGAAATACTGGAGTTATAAAATAAGTTAGTTGAAAGGAAAATAAAAATATTATGACAACTCGATATAATATGGCTTTTCTAGTTTGTTTGTATCACCTATCAAAAAAAAAATGCTTCATAGCTGAGTGGCTTTTTCAGCAATTAAAATAGCAAATGTACCACCTAACTTGTAAGCAGAATCAAGATTCTATAACTCTACAAAACACAACAGCATTTGGGTCTAAAACAATAACTACACAGTCCTTTTTTTAACTTTACAATGCTATCACATTTCATAATACTTCATATTATCCACTAGTTTGGTGTCATCCACAATAAAGCACTTTTTTTTAAAATTCTATTTCACACTTTACTATGGAAATCATTTATGTACACCAAAGGACAAGGAAGACCCTTGTTTTCAAGTCTGCCAGGAACTAAAATAAAAAATAAAGAGAATATTTTCCTTGTTGAATCTAAAGAAAGCCACAGACAAATAAAGACGCAATGTCATGTAATCTTACAAGGAGCATGTCTTTCACAACGGAGGCTGTAATTATCTCAATGATTGTGGCTTACAGAGCTTTTTATAGTATTTGTGATTGTGCTCTTTAAATACACTTCCAAGAAAGAAGTAGCCGTCTAACCCAGGTAAATTTGTAGTATAGCGGATTTCATTCTTTGTTCTAATTGCATTGATGCTAATACGGTGCAAAAAATATGGATGCGGTAGCTGCTCGAAATGAACCGTGTCCTGGTCTTAGAAAAGTTGGGGGTAAACCAGACCCCTGAAATAGTGAACAGGGTGGACGTGATGGTAGAGAAAGTGTAGAAGACATGGCAGCTGCAAGTGGTGATGAAAGGAACGTTGGTGCTAAAGGCTTGATCATTTCTTTTTGGAAAGCAAGTTTTGCCTATAAAAAAAAATAAAAAATGCTGTTAGTTTTTATTTAATGGTATAGTTGCCAGCTGTATTTCACAGAAATACTGATTGACCAGCTGGTGATCAAGGAAAACTGTTACTTGTGGTTTAGCTAAAATCAAACCCTGCAGCTCCTATCATCCATATGCTCACATGAAACTACAGATCAGTCCCAGTTATTAAAGTGCACAGTTTTATAACATGTTTTACTGGGGATTAAAAAAACAGTCTGTCCAGTAAAATACTACACACTTGTCAATCTATTTAACGCAGTGCAACAACAGAAAATGATAAGAAAATGATATTTCAATTTTAAGTAACAGGAACCGTAATCAAGAAATGTCATAGTAGTTATAAGTCTAGTTTGTGTATGATCATAATAAAATAAAAATAAACTTTACTTCACATACTAGTAAGTACAGTGCTAAAAAAGCTACTTTCATTAACACATTTTCCGTGCAATGCTCTCTTCTGGCATTTAAATAGAAACTAACGTGTCACTCATCCATCCCCTTAAAGGACCATAAGACAATGCAACAGCACTTAGTCTGAACTTCAAATGAGTAGTAGATTTTTTTAAAGTTTAATTTTGATTGAGTGTCCCTTTAACATTCTCACCAAGGTTACCACAGTCACAATAATACCCCAGTCAGAGGGTGCAACAACTGATTAGCTGATAGTAATGTAAATATTTGTTAGGCAACTGAAATGTGAATCAAGCATTTTCTTTTTATGTAAAGCGGCATTACAGCCATATTTTATACATGTATAGTCAGTATCTGTAATGAAGCACTGCAAAATATATGCATATAAATACATTTTTGAAAGTATTTAAAACTATCATTACATTATTTGTATTGTTTTGCAGTCCAGGGACATACCATTTGAAAAGCCTCTTGAAAATGTTTGTTATCTCTTTTAATTAAACCCACTTAGGGGCAGACATAAATAAGCACATGCAGTTATAACATATGTATACTGCATATTTTATACTATGCTTATTTAATCAGTTTATTTGTTTTGTTTTTTTGAGTACCTTTAATGTATACTTTTACAATACATAAAAAAAAAATCCCATATTCTAATTAGATGCAGTTTAGGATTACAGAGAGGAACCAGGGTCAAAAGTTTCTGAAGATAAGCACTGGGGCATCAACTGAGGAAGGAGACACTGCTTGAACAAGGACTAATGTGGGTAAAATGTGTAAATGGGTGTGCTCAAGAGGTTACTTACATCAGTGTTTTTCCCTCTCATCCATTTTAGCGCATGTCCTTTTATGCAACAGCCCAGTCTCTGGCCCTGATATTTAAAGGATTCGCCAGTTTGGAGAGAAATTGTAGTTCAGACTTCACTGGGGCTGAACTTACTGAATGCTTAAAAGAAAAAGGGTGGAACTCTCCAGCACTACGAGATTTCTCTATTTATGTATGTGAAGGAGAGACAATCCCAGTGCAATATAGCATTGCATGATATGAAAGTTTTGTTACATTTACACTTTGTGCTTGGTATTTTATATTACTATACATTTCAGATTGGGTAATTTCAGTATTATTGCATTTAAGTGTTGGCCTTTCTCTTTTATATTTTAATACATTTAGATTTAGATCTAGCAGTGATTTTACAAATTCTGATTATTTTTTTAACATTTCTGTGTTACTTTAAGAAATTAGGATCATATTTAGCATATTTCTGTGCATCTTTTATAAATTACATTTCACTTTGTATTTGCTCCATTGTAAACTAAAACGGAAAGTTTTATAAAGTGGGAGGGAAAGGGCAGTTTCCTGGGCTGAACATGGGAGTTCCCAGGGTATGTCTGAAGCTCTCTCACAAATCTTGTGAAATTTTGTAAGCGTATTAAAAAAGCTGGTCTCACGGACTTATATTTTCAGCTGTATGCTGGTGAAGTTTGCTATAAAATCACAAAACACTTAATTTGTAATTGATGCAAAATTATTCTTTCTATCAGCCCCATGGGTTCTCCAGTTACCTTCTCTCTATCATGTGTAATTCTGTATTCCAGAGAGCTTCTTTATTTTCTATGGAAGGCATCTCTCATCTATCTGGGATGTACAGGTTTGTCTCTTTTTATTAGAAATTTCAGTGAGTTCTGCCCCTGTAAAATCTGGACTATAATTTCTTTCAATTTCAGTGAGTTCTGCCCCTCTAAAATCTGGACTTTAATTTCTTTCAAAACTAGAGAATGTTTGATTATCTGGCCCATAGAAAGTAATGAAGCTCTCTTGGAAACTAAAGCTGACAACGTAAATTGTAAAAGATACACATAAATATACAAAGTATGATCCTAATTTGTTAAAGTTACACAGAAACTGTGAAAACATAATCAGAATTTATAAAATCACAATCCTGAATACACTGCTGTATACAAAATAAAATATAAAATAGAAAGTGCAAAGTTTAAATTTAGTAAAATAATCTGAAGTGTACAGTGATATAAAATAGAAAGCACAAAGTGTAAATAGAGCAGAACTTTCATGTCATGAAATGCTATTATTGCACTGGGCTTGACTCTCCTTCACATACAGAAATGCAGGGAACACCCCTTGGAGAAGTAAAGGAAAATCTGCCCTTTGAACATTTCAGCGATACCACAGTGCTGGAGGATCATTTTAGATCATCTCAACTGCTTGAACATCACCTGTGCTCAGGTAGGGTATTTTAGGGTACTTGAGTAATGGAGTTGAGTAACACTACTTGAGGGTAGAGTGTTTACATTTAGAGATAGTGTTGGAGAGAGCATTAGGTGATATATGTTAAAGGGACAGTAAAGTCAAAATTAAACTTTCATGATTCAGATAGGGCATGCAATTTTAAACAACTTTCCCATTTAATTTTATTATCAAAATTGCTTTGTTCTCTTGGTATTCTTTGTTGAAGGCTAAGTGTAGGTAGGGTCATAGGCTGATTTCTAAGACCTTGAAGGCCCCCTCTTATCTCAGTGCATTTTATTATATTATTATTATATTATTTTATTAGCTTTTCACAGCTAGACAGTGCTAGTTTATCTGTTTAATATAGATAACATTATGCTTACTCCCATGGATTCACCACACATTGGCTGTAATGCAAGTTTGTAATAAGCACTGAGATAAGAGGGCAGTCTGCAAAGGCTTAGATACAAGGTATTCACAGAGGTAAAACGTGTATTATTATAATAGTGTTGGTTATGCAAAACTAGGGAATGGGTAATAAAGTGATTATCTATCAATTTAAATAATACAAATTTTCAAGTAGACTCTCCCTTTAAAGTACAGAGAAAGAAGGCAAAAATGAATGTACATTGTAAAGATTATTTTTAATTATTCATAATTAAACATTTTGGGCCAGATTACGAGTGGTGCGGTATTTATCGCTCCTGCTTGTGCACTAACTCTGCTAGAAGCAAGCTTAGTGCGCATGTCAGGTAGTGCTAGTATATCAAGTTAAAAGTAAAATGTTTTCGCTTGTGCGCTAACCCAAAGCATGTTAAAGATGCCTAACTTACAATGTCACGGGGGCATTAACTTATTCCCCCATATAAGTCAATGGTGCAAAAAAGGTGGGAAAATACCTACTCGCGCACAAACCTGATTGCATATTCTCAAGTGTGCTAACCTGACATGAAAATATGAATAAGTTCTTCACATTGGAATATGTTCTATTTATTCATAAATACATAGTTCTACATATATCTGATAGTATTTTGGTACAATATATATCTATACCTATATATATATATATATATATATAAATACATAGAACAAATTCTGCTATGTGCAGAACATTGGAATGTGAAATATTTACAGTGAATCCATGATTAAAACGTTATAAAATATGAATATAGCATAAAAATGCTTTTACATGTTTTCATCTACTTGACTGCAAATGGCTCCAATGCACTTATATATATGTCTACATATTTCTATACATATGTATATATTTATTTATATGTGTATATATGTCTGTAAATACATAAATATATATGTACACAGATACGAACATAAATATATACAGTACATGCATATATATATATATATATTTAGAAATGTATATGTATCTATCTTTATGTTAAAGCACTTTGCAGTGCTTTTTTATAACACCTGATACCTGATATCTTTGAGCCTTTATAAAGTTTTTGTGCAATTTTTATAAAAAAATAATTTTTATTAGATAGTGTTATTATGAGTGTAACTGTACTTTTAAATGTATTTCTCTTGTAAGGTGTATCCAGTCCACGGATTCATCCATTACTTGTGGGATATTCTCATTCCCAACAGGAAGCTGCAACAGGATCACCCACAGCAGAGCTGTCTATATCGCTCCTCCCCTAACTGCCACTACCAGTCAATCTCTTGCAGCTCTCGACAAGAAAGGAAGTATCAAGAGAGATGTGGTGAATTAGTGTAGTTTATCTTCAATCAAAAGTTTGTTATTTTTAAACGGTACCGGCGTTGTACTGTTTTTACCTCAGGCAGAAATTAGAAGAAGAGTTTTGCCTGAGGTTTTTGATGATCTTAGCAGGTTGTAACTAAGGTCCACTGCTGTTCTCACACATAACTGAAGAGTATGGGAAAACTTCAGCTGGGGGAACGGCCTGCAGAATTAACTGCTCTGAGGTATGTTCAGTATATTTTTTTCTAGAGAGATGATAAGGTCTAGAAAATGCTGACAGTGCCTGATATATTTAAGGTAAGCCTGATTGCAGTGATTTAACAAACGACTGGCATCATGCTTGCAGTAAAGGGTAATATTCATGTTACTTGCTCTTATGGCCTAGTATGTAAAACGTTTGCATGATATATAAAGAACGTTTTTTACTAAGGATGATAAAGCTTTATTTGGGGCCTAGTTTTCCACATGGCTGACTAGATTTCTCCTAGGAGTAGTTATTTATGGCCCTTTCACTTTGAGTGCATGGTGGGAGGGGCCTATTTTCGCGCTCTAATTGCGCAGTAGTTTTTACATTCTGAGACATCCAGCTTCCCTGAAGGAGTCCCCTGACATATTGGACCTCTGTAAAGGGTTTTGTGCCTACAAAAGTCGTTTTATGGGAAGGTAGGAGCCACAGTAGAGCTGTGGCAGTTTGGTTGTGACTGTTATAACGGTTTTACCGTTTTTCTGCTTCGTCTTTGAGCCTGAGGGGTTAATCATCCATTTGCAAATGGCTGCAATACTATTTTAGTCTATTATACACACTGTAAAAATTTCGTAGAGTTAACTGCTTTTTTTCACTGTTTTGCAGTTTTTGTGTTTGTTTTTTTTCCCTTAAATGCACAGTACCGTTTTTTATATTCTGCTTTTTCACATTAATTAAAGTGTTTTCCAAGCTTGCTGGTCTCATTACTAGTCTGTTAAACATGTCTGACATAGAGGAAACTCCTTGTTCATTATTTGTAGAAGCCATTGTGGAACCCCTTCTTAGAATGTGTACCAAATGCACTGATCTTACTATAAGTTATAAAGACCATATTCTGGCTTTAAAAGATTTATCACCAGAGGAAATTGACAAGGGGGAAGTTATGCCGACTAACTCTCCCCACGTGTCAGAGCCTATAACTCCCGCTCAAGGGACGCCAAGTACATCTAGCGCGCCCATTGCGTATACTTTACAAGACATGGCGGCAGTTATGAATCATACCCTTACATAGGTATTGTCCAAACTGCCAGGGTTACAAGGAAAGCGAGACAGCTCTGGGGCTAGAACAAATACAGAGCTCTCTGACGCTTTAGTAGCTATGTCTGATATACCCTCACAATGTGCAGAAGCCGAAGCAGGAGAGCTACTATCTGTGGGTGATTTTTCTGACTCAGGGAAGACACTTCAACCTGATTCTGATAGGTCTACATTTAAATTTAAGCTTGAACACCTCTGCGTGTTGCTCAGGGAGGTTTTAGCAACTCTGGATGACTGTGACGCCATTGTAGTCCCAGAGAAATTGCAGTGCCTGTTTACACTGATGTTTTTCCAAAACCTAAGAGGTTTTCAGAAATTATTACTAAGGAATGGGATAGACCAGGTGTACCGTTCTCTCCCCCTCCTGTTTTTAAAAAGATGTTTCCTATAGATGCCGCTACACGGGACTTGTGGCAAACGGTCCCTAAGGTGGAGGGAGCAGTCTCTACCCTAGCGAAGCGTACAACTATCCCTGTCGAGGACAGTTGTGCTTTTCTAGATCCAATGGACAAAAAAATTAGAGGGTTACCTTAAGAAAATTTTTATTCAACAAGGTTTTATTCTTCAGCCCCTTGCATGCATTGCCCCTGTCACTGCTGCTGCGGCCTTCTGGTTTGAGTCTCTAGAAGAGGCTCTACAGGTAGAAACCCCATTGGATGATATCCTTGACAAGCTTAAAGCTCTTAAGCTAGCCAATTCATTTGTTTCTGACGCCGTTGTTCATTTAACTAAGCTAACGGCTAAGAACTCAGGTTTTGCTATTCAGGCACGTAGGGCGCTATGGCTTAAATCCTGGTCAGCTGACGTTACTTCAAAGTCTAAGCTTCTCAACATTCCCTTCAAGGGGCAGACCCTATTCGGGCCTGGACTGAAGGAGATCATTTCTGATATTACTGGAGGAAAAGGTCACGCTCTTCCTCAGGATAGGTCCAACAAATTAAGGACCAAACAGACTAATTTTCGTTCCTTTCGAAACTTCAAGAGTGGCGCAGCTTCAACTTCCTCTAACCAGGCTTGGACCTAACCAGGCTTGGAACAAAGGAAAGCAGGCCAAAAAACCTGCTGCTGCCCCTAAGACAGCATGAAAGATCAGCCCCCGATCTGGAAACGGATCTAGTAGGGGGCAGACTTTCTCTATTCGCCCAGCCTTGGGCAAGAGATGTCCAGGATCCCTGGGCGTTGGAAATTGTGTCCCAGGGATATCTTCTGGACTTCAAAGCTTCTTCCCCAAAAGGGAGATTTCATCTCTCACAATTATCTGCAAACCAGATAAAGAGAGAGGCATTCTTACATTGTGTTCAAGACTTCCTAATTATGGGAGTGATCCACCCAGTTCCAAAGGAGGAACAGGGGCAAGGTTTCTATTCAAATCTGTTTGTAGTTCCCAAGAAAGAGGGAACCTTCAGACCAATCTTAGATCTCAAGATCCTAAACAAATTTCTCAGGGTCCCATCCTTCAAGATGGAGACTATTCGAACCAACCTACCTATAATCCAGGAGGGTCAATATATGACTACCATGGACTTAAAGGATGCTTATCTTCACATTCCGATACACAGAGATCATCATCGGTTTCTCAGGTTCGCCTTCCTAGACAGGCATTACCAGTTTGTGGCTCTTCCCTTTGGGTTAGCTACGGCACCAAGAATCTTTACGAAGGTTCTAGGGTCACTCCTAGCGGTCCTATACCGCGGGGTATAGCAGTAGCCCCTTACCTAGACGTCATTCTGATACAGGCGTCGAATTTTCAAATCGCCAGGTCCCATACGGACATTGTTCTGGTATTCCTGAGGTCTCATGGGTGGAAAGTGAACGAAGAAAAGAGTTCTCTATCCCCTCTCACAAGAGTTTCCTTCCTAGGAACTCTGATAGATTCTGTAGAAATGAAGATTTACCTGACAGAGGCCAGGTTGTCAAAACTTCTAAATTCCTGCCGTGTTCTTTATTCTACTTCTCGCCCTTCAGTGGCTCAGTGTATGGAAGTAATCAGCTTAATGGTAGCGGCAATGGACATAGTGCCGTTTGCCCACCTACATCTCAGACCGCTGCAACTCTGCATGCTCAGTCAGTGGAATAGAGATTACACAGATTTGTCCACTCTACTAAATCTGGATCAAGAGACCAGGAATTCTTTCCTCTCGTGGCTATCTTGGGTCCATCTGTCCAAGGGTATGACCTTCCGCAGGCCAGATTGGACAA
The DNA here is from genome assembly GCF_027579735.1 of Bombina bombina. Taxonomy (NCBI): domain Eukaryota; kingdom Metazoa; phylum Chordata; class Amphibia; order Anura; family Bombinatoridae; genus Bombina; species Bombina bombina. The sequence goes on from NC_069499.1 coordinate 477,395,757, forward strand.
TAGTAATGACAGATGCCAGCCTTTTGGGCTGGGGTGCAGTCTGGAACTCCCTGAAGGCTCAGGGCTCGTGGACTCAGGAGGAGGCACTCCTTCCGATAAACATTCTGGAACTAAGAGCGATATTCAATGCTCTTCAGGCTTGGCCTCAGCTTGCTGCGGTCAGGTTCATCAGATTTCAGTCGGACAATATCACGACTGTAGCCTACATCAACCATCAAGGGGGAACAAGGAGTTCCCTAGCAATGTTGGAGGTTTCAAAAATAATTCTATTCTATGGGCAGAGGTTCACTCTTGCCATCTATCAGCTATCCATATCCCAGGAGTAGAGAACTGGGAGGCGGATTTTCTAAGTCGGCAGACTTTTCATCCGGGGGTGTGGGAACTCCATCCGGAGGTGTTTGCACAGTTGAACTGGATCTCTTGGCGTCTCGTCAGAACGCCAAGCTTCCTTGTTACGGATCCAGGTCCAGGGATCCCAAGGCAGCGCTGATAGATGCCCTAGCAGCGCCTTGGTCCTTCAACCTGGCTTATGTGTTTCCACAGTTTCCTCTGCTCCCTCGTCTGATTGCCAAGATCAAGCAGGAGAGAGCTTCAGTGATTTTGATAGCACCTGCGTGGCCACGCAGGACTTGGTATGCAGATCTGGTGGACATGTCATCCCTTCCCCCATGGACTCTGCCGCTGAGGCAGGACCTTCTACTTCAGGGTCCTTTCAACCATCCAAATCTAATTTCTCTGCATCTGACTGCTTGGAGATTGAACGCTTGATTTTATCAAAACGTGGTTTCTCCAAGTCGGTCATTGATACCTTAATTCAGACTTGTAAGCCTGTCACCAGGAAAATCTATCATAAGATATGGTGTAAATATCTTCATTGGTGTGAATCCAAGGGTTACTCATGGAGTAAAGTCAGGATTCCTAGGATATTATCTTTTCTCCAAGAAGGATTGGAGAAGGGATTGTCAGCTAGTTCCTTAAAGGGACAGATTTCTGCTCTGTCTATTCTTTTGCACAAGCGTCTGGCGGATGTTCCAGATGTTCAGGCGTTTTATCAGGCTTTAGTTAGAATTAAGCCTGTGTTTAAACCTGTTGCTCCGCCATGGAGTTTAAATTTAGTTCTTAAAGTTCTTCAAGGGGTTTCCGTTTGAACCTCTGCATTCCATAGATATCAAGCTTTTATCTTGGAAAGTTCTGTTTTTGGTAGCTATCTCTTCGGCTCGAAGAGTTTCAGAGTTATCTGCCTTACAGTGTGCTTCCCCTTATCTGATCTTCCATGCAGATAAGGTAGTTTTGCGTACCAAACCTGGGTTTCTTCCTAAGGTGGTATCTAATAAGAATATCAATCAGGAGATTGTTGTTCCGTCACTGTGTCCTAATCCTTCTTCAAAGAAGGAACGTCTATTACACAATCTTGACGTGGTTCGTGCTTTAAAGTTTTATTTACAAGCTACTACGGATTTTCGTCAAACATCTGCATTGTTTGTTGTCTACTCTGGACAGAGGAGAGGCCAAAAGGCTTCAGCAACTTCTCTTTCTTTTTGGTTAAGAAGTATAATCCGCTTAGCTTATGAGACTGCTGGCCAGCAGCCTCCTGAAAGAATTACAGCTCATTCCACTAGAGCGGTGGCTTCCACATGGGCTTTTAAAAATGAGGCTTCTGTTGAACAGATTTGTAAGGCGACGACTTGGTCTTCGCTTCATACTTTTTCTAAATTCTACAAATTTGATACTTTTGCTTCTTCGGAGGCTATTTTTGGTAGAAAGGTCTTACAGGCAGTGGTGCCTTCCGTTTAAGCGCCTGCCTTGTCCCTCCCTTCATCTGTGTCCTATAGCTTTGGTATTGGTATCCCACAAGTAATGGATGAATCCGTGGACTGGATACACCTTACAAGAGAAAACAAAATTTATGCTTGCCTGATAAATTTATTTCTCTTGTGGTGTATCCAGTCCACAGCCCGCCCTGTCATTTTAAGGCAGGTGTTTTTTATTTTTAAACTACAGTCACCACTGCACCCTATAGTTTCTCCTTTCTCTTGCTTGTCTTTGGTTGAATGACTGGTAGTGGCAGTTAGGGGAGGAGCTATATAGACAGCTCTGCTGTGGGTGATCCTCTTGCAGCTTCCTGTTGGGAAGGAGAATATCCCACAAGTAATGGATGAATCCGTGGACTGGATACACCACAAGAGAAATACATTTATCAGGTAAGCATAAATTTTGTTTTTTGATGTGTTTTTTTCTACTTTTTTGTTTCGTGAAATAGTTTACCAGATTTCTGAGGGTGCGCTACCCCAATGGGCGTAAATTTGTTATGGTGCTCAAGCGATCATGTTTACTTTCAACTTGTAATAGGATCGCTACATCCGATGCGAGCACACAGATGTGATAAACCCAATATTGCTCACACGTAAATGTTAGCATGCCACTCGTAATCTGGCCCTTTATGGGGAATCCAATTTTAAAGTTTAATGTCCCTTTAAGTACTTTCTAGAATTTCATCCTAGATGTCCTCTCACTACCATAAGCTAAATCTCTCCAAAACTAAGCTCCTTATTTTCTCTCATTGTTCCAAAATCCCTTTTCCCCATATTTCTATAACTGTTGTTAATAACATAACTACCCCAACCCCCCATGCCCAATGTCATGGCATCGCCTTTGGCCAGTTCCACCTTAAAAACAACTTAAACATTTGTCACTTCCTCACACAAGACACAACTAAGATTTTAATTCACTCCATCCTCTTTGGCCTCCCTAGCTGCCGCCTATCCCCTTTACAATCCATAATAAATGCCTCTTTTAAGGCTGATCTTCCTTAAACGTTGCTCCTCATCTGCTGCTCCTCTCTGCTAATCCCTTCACTGGCTTCCTCTAACTTTCAGAATAAAACAAAAAATCCTAACTCTGACATTCAAGGCCCTCAATAACACTGCTCAACCCTATATCTCAGACCTTGTCTCCAGATACTCTCCCTCCCAGGGCCGGATTGGGCCGCCGGGAAACCTGGAAAAATCCCGGTGGGCCGGGCCCTCAGGGCCCAGGGTGGGCCGGGCCGGCAGCTGCAGAGTGTGGAGATGAGCAGCAGAGCACAGTGTTTTGACTGAGGGAGCGCATCGGCTGACATGCTTGAGCAGAGCAAAAAGACTGTCAGGCTCATTCAGGCAATCATTTTAATATATTTTTTTACAAATAGACTCACAGTCTAATAGAATAGTTTCCATAATTGGCAATAAAACTTCATGTCCCAGGTTTCTCTACGGCTCTCCAGCCCCCCCCCCCCCCCCCCCCCGGTGGCTGCTGTCCCAGCTCAGTAGTGACAGATAGGAGCTGGTGACAAAGCGTGGGAGCCGCTCTGCACAGGGCCTGGGCGCACTGAGTTAATTATCCGGATCTTACAGCTGCTGCTGCTGGAGGAATTAGCCGGGAACACTGAGAAGGAGCAGCTCAGCATACACCCACTGCAGCTAATGATACTACCCCTAGAGTGACCTTCCGTGGACACGATCAGCCGTTCAGGGACCCACCCAGGGGCACACACATGAGTGACAGACTGACAGCCACCGTGCACTTACAGGTAATGTCCCAGGAGGACTAGGACTCTGATGACACCTGTCACTGCCTGGGAACAGCACATATCTGGGATGGGGAGGAGGTTACTGGGTCACTTCTGTTATCCAGTGACACAACCCGGACTGTCAACCACTGTGTTTAGCATTGTAGCTCTTGTATGGAACACTAGAATGTCCCTTTTTACTGCTGTCATACACCATAAAACTACTCTACTTCATTGTAAAGAAATTGTACTGTTTATATATATATATATATATATATATATATATATATATATATATATATATATATATATATATATATATATATATATATATATATATATTCCAATGCCGATATATATATATTATATACCTATATATTTATATTGTACTGTTAATATATACAGTATATACATATATATATATATATATATATATACATCTATATTGTAGTGATGTGGGCAGAGTCATATGACGGTGGGGCTTTATGTCAAGGGGTGGGGTCTAGCGCCCCACCATCTTCAAAATTCACCAGCCGCTACTGATATATATATATATATATATACTGTATATGTGTATATATATATGTATATATATGTGTGAGTATGTATCTATGTATGTGTATATATATATATATATATATATAAATAACTGTATATATGTGTGTATATATATATATATATATATTTGTGTGTGTGTGTATATCTACATGTACATACACTTAAACACAAATATATATATGTGTGTGTGGGGAAATTTATGCTTTAAATCCAGCGAGTGCGGTACTCCTTTCAATGTATGTGCAACTTTGTACCGGCACCATTAAGTAATAGTGCAGTCCCTTTTGGAACATATATATATATATAAAAACACACACATATTATATATATATATATATATATATATATATATATATATATATATATATATATATATATATATATATATATATATATACACTGTATATATATATGACGGATTATAGGGCTGGTGGGCTGGTCTACAATTTTTCCAGGGCTGCTTTTAATTCCCAGTCCGGCCCTCCCTCCCTTCCCCTTCTCTCCCTCCTGACCTCCTTCTCTTTTGTTACCGCTTCACTCATTCAGAACTTCTTCAGAATGGCCCCTGTTTTGTGGAACTTTCTGCCGCACTCCAGAAGACTCTCCCCTAGTTTTCATATTTTTAGATGTTCCTTAAAAATTCTACTGTTCAGGAATACATACAACATACGCTAACCTTTCTTACCTCAGTTCCTCTCCTCCTCCTTTGTCATTTACTTGAACCCCCTTAGCATATAAGCCAATAAGCCCAGCTGTTTTATAGATCATATTCATGAGAGGCGATTTTACAACAGTGCAACTCTCTGCAGGGCCCACTAACCATTTGTCTCCTATAAATGCTACCTCTGCATACTATGTTTATAGAGCTGCAAAATCTGTTGGCGCTCTACAAATAACTAATAATAATAATACTATTGGTGTTTAATTTGCAACTTGTGATGGGTTTGAATTTGAAATGACATATGTTAACATATCTTATAAGTTGGTCAACATGACTCAAACAGGTCACATGCTATTTGACAAAGGGTAGAAAACAATTAAAGCATACTTATTTTAACCAGTTAGTTGTTCTATATGTATTTCTATTACAGATGTCTAGACACTGTTATATTCAAGTATAACATTTAGTAAAGGATATGAAATTAAATGTAGATAAATATAATTGCCCAGTTTTGAGTATTTTAAAGTCTTAAATCCAAACTACTATACTTTTTTAAAAATGGTAAGCTGTATATCACATAGCCCCTTTTCTTAAAGGGACAGTAAACACCTTGAGAGTTTTATATAAAATGTTTAGTTATATGTAATGAAAATTTGCTATATATTTTCATTATTTATTTTGCCTCCTTTTAAGGTAACCTATCTCTGAAAATTGAGCAATTTTTAATTCTCAGAAAACAAAAAGCATCCTCTAACTCTGCTACATATATTTCTCTAATTTGCTTTATTTTATAACAAATACAAAACAAAGTACTTTATACCAACTGGCTGTGGTTAGCCTTGTTATCCATATTGGCTCCTATAAATAAGGCAAATGGTTGGTGCAGTTTGGCTATTGAATAATAATTGCAGTAAAAAGGATGTTAATTTGTTTTAAAAACGTTAAGACTTGGCTGCTATGTTATTCTAAACTAAAGCAACACAATAGAAATGTTCTGTAATTACCGAAAAGCACCAGGAATCATCAGACCTTATTATGAGGTAGTTGAATCAAAAAGGCTCATGTTTAACTGATCCAATAGAGAATCTTATTCTAATCAATTTTAGTAGATGAATAAATGTATTCCTAAAGCAAGTTGTTGCACTGTGGCTTTCAAAAACTCACAGGTCTTGTGTTAAGACCTGAAAATACGTTGAAATTATGCAGTGAAAAATCAGGCTCTATAAACATGATAGTCTATACAAGTTTGTGTTTTTCCTTAAAGCATATTGAAAACATGAGATCTCTTGTATTTACAATCGGCTAGATTTATTTAGAGTTTTGTCGGTAAAGACCCGCGTAGCTAATGCAGCTTTTTTTCCCAACGCACCCTTAAAGGGACAGTCTAGTCAAAATTAAACTTTCATGATTCAGATAGGGCATGCAATTTTAAACAACTTTCCAATTTACTTCTATTATCTAATTTGCTCAATTCTTTAGATATCCTTTGTTGAAGAAATAGCAATGCACATGTGTGAGCCAATCACACAAGGCCTCTATGTGCAGCAACCAATCAGCAGCTACTGAGCATATCTAGATATGCTTTTCAGCAAGTGATATCAAGAGAATGAAGCAAATTAGATAATAGAAGTAAATTAGAAAGTTGTTTAAAATGACATGCTCTTTCTAAATCATGAAAGAAAAAAAATTGGGTTTCATGTTCCTTTAAGACAACGCTAGTATTTAGAGTTGTCTGAAGGGCTGCGCTAGGCTCCAAAAAGGGTGCGTTGAGCCGAATGAACCGCCACTTCAACCCTCAATACCAGCGTTGCTTATGGTAGCGGTAAGCTGGCAAAACGTGCTCGTGCACGATTCCCCCATAGGAAACAATGGGGCAGTTTGGGATGAAAAAAAACCTAACACCTGCAAAAAAAGCAGCGTTAAGCTCCCAACGCAGCCCCATTGTTTCCTATGGGGAAACACTTTCTAAGTCTGCACCTAACACCCTAACATGAACCCTGAGTCTAAACACCCCTAACCTTACACTTATTAACCCCTAATCTGCCGCCCCCGCTATCGCTGACACCTGCATTATACTATTAACCCCTAATCTGCCGCTCCAGACAACGCCACAACCTACATTATACCTATGTACCCCTAATCTGCTGCCCCTAACATCGCTGACCCCTATATTATATTTATTAACCCCTAATCTGCCCCCTCAACGTCGCCGCTACCTAACTACACTTATTAACCCCTAATCTGCCGACCGGACCTCGCGCTACTCTAATAAAATTATTAACCCCTAAACCGCCGCACTCCCGCCTTGCAAACCCTATAATAAATAGTATTAACCCCTAATCTGCCCCTCCCCAACGTCGCCGCCACCTTACTTCAAGTATTAACCCCTAATCTGCCGACTGGACCGCGCCGCTACTCTAATAAATGTATTAACCCCTAAAGCTAAGTCTAACCCTAACCCTAACACCCCCCTAAGTTAAATATAATTTTAATCTAACAAAATAAATTAAATCTTATTAACTAAAGTATTCCTATTTAAAAATAAATACTTACCTGTAAAATAAACCCTAATATAGCTACAATATAACGAATAATTACATTGTAGCTATTTTAGGATTTATATTTATTTTACAGGCAACTTTGTATTTATTTTAACTAGGTACAATAGCTATTAAATAGTTAATAACTATTTAATAGCTACCTAGTTAAAATAATAAAAAAAAAAACCTGTAAAATAAATCCTAACCTAAGTTACAATTAAACTTAACACTACACTATCAATAAATTAATTAAATAAATTACCTACAATTACATACAATTAAATAAAATAAACTAAATTACTAAAAACCCCTCCACTAAATTACAAAAAATAAAAAAAAGATTACAAGAATATTAGGCTAATTACATCTACTCTAAGCCCCCTAATAAAATAAAAAAGCCCCCCAAAATAATAAAGGTCCCTACCCTATTCTAAATTAAAAAGTAACCAGCTCTTTTACCAGCCCTTAAAAGGGCTTTTTGCGGGGCATGCCCCTAAGTAATCACCTCTTTTGCCTGTAAAAAAAAAATACAACCCCCCCAACATTAAAACCCACCACCCACATACCCCTACTCTAACCCAAACCTCCCTTAAATAAACCTAACACTACCCCCCTGAAGATCACCCTACCTTGAGCCGTGTTCACCCAGCCAGGCACAGATGGACCAAAAGAGGACATCTGGAGCGGCAGAAGTCTTCATCCTATCCAGGCAAAAGAGGACATCCGGACCGGCAGACATCTTCATCCAAGAGCCATCTTCTTCCAGCCGACGCAGATCCATCCTCTTCAACCGATGCCTACTCGCTGAATGAAGGTTCCTTTAAATGACGTCACCCAAGATGGCGTCCCTCGAATTCCGATTGGCTGATAGGAGTCTATCAGCCAATCGGAATTAAGGTAGGAAAATCTGATTGGCTGATTAAATCAGCCAATCAGATTCAAGTGCAATCCGATTGGCTGATCCAATCAGCCAATCAGATTGAGCTCACATTCTATTGGCTGTTCCTATCAGCCAATAGACTGCAAGCTCAGTCTGATTGGCTGATTGGATCAGCCAATCAGATTTTTCCTACCTTAATTCCGATTGGCTGATAGAATCCTATCAGCCAATCGGAATTCGAGGGACCACATCTTGGATGAGGTCATTTAAAGGAACCTTCATTCCGGCGAGTAGGTGTCGGTTGAAGAGGATGGATCCGCGTTGGCTGGAAGAAGATGGCTCCGCTCCGGATGGATGAAGATAGAAGATGCCGCTTGGATGAAGATGTCTGCCGGTCCAGATGTCCTCTTCTGCCCGGATAGGATGAAGACTTCTGCCGCTCCGGATGTCCTCTTTTGGTCTATCGGTGCCCGGCTGGGTGAACACGACTCAAGGTAGGGAGATCTTCAGGGGGGTAGTGTTAGGTTTATTTAAGGGGGGTTTGGGTTAGAGTAGGGGTATGTGGGTGGTGGGTTTTAATGTTGGGGGGGTTGTATTTTTTTTTTTACAGTCAAAAGAGCTGATTACTTAGGGGCATGCCCCGCAAAAGCCCTTTTAAGGGCTGGTAAAAGAGCTGGTTACTTTTTATTTTAGAATAGGGTAGGGACCTTTATTATTTTGGGTGGCTTTTTTTATTTTATTAGGGGGCTTAGAGTAGGTGTAATTAGCCTAATATTCTTGTAATCTTTTTTTATTTTTTGTAATTTAGTGTTGTTTTTTTTTGTAATTTAGTTTAGTTTATTTAATTGTATGTAATTGTAGGTAATTTATTTAATTAATTTATTGATAGTGTAGTGTTAGGTTTAATTGTAACTTAGGTTAGGATTTATTTTACAGGTAATTTTGAAATTATTTTAACTAGGTAGCTATTAAATGGTTAATAACTATTTAATAGCTATTGTACCTAGTTAAAATAAATACAAAGTTGCCTGTAAAATAAATATAAATCCTAAAATAGTTACAATATAATTATTCGTTATAGTGTAGCTATATTAGGGTTTATTTTACAGGTAAGTATTTAGTTTTAAATAGGAATACTTTAGTTAATAAGATTTAATTTATTTCTTTAGATTAAAATTATATTTAACTTAGGGGGGTGTTAGGGTTAGACTTAGCTTTAGGGGTTAATAACTTTATTAGAGTAGCGGAGAGGTCCGGTCGGCAGATTAGGGGTTAATACTTGAAGTTAGGTGGCGGCGATGTTAGGAAGGGCAGATTAGGGGTTAATACTATTTATTATAGTGTTTGTGAGGCGCGAGTGCAGCGGTTTAGGGGTTAATACATTTATTATAGTGGCGGCGAGGTCCAGTCGGCAGATTAGGGGTTAATAAGTGTAGTTAGGTAGCGGCGACGTTGGGGGGGTAGATTAGGGGTTAATAAATATTATGTAGGTGTCGGCGATGTTAGGGGCAACAGATTAGGGGTTCATAGGGATAATGTAGGTGGCGGCGGTGTGCGGTCAGCAGATTAGGGGTTAAAAATATTTATTATAGTGGCGGCGATGTGGGGGGACCTCGGTTTAAGGGTACATAGGTAGTTTATGGGTGTTAGTGTACTTTAGAGCACTGTAGTTAAGAGCTTTATAAACCGTCGTTAGCCCATAAAACTCTTAACTACTGACTTTTTTTTGTGGCTGGAGTCTTGTCGGTAGAGGGTCTACCGCTCACTTCAGCCAAGACTCTAAATACCGGCGTTAGGAAGATCCCATTGAAAAGATAGGATACGCAATTGGCGTAAGGGAATCTGCGGTATGGAAAAGTCGTGGCTTGAAAGTGAGCGTTAGACCCTTTCCTGCCTGACTCTAAATACCAGCGGGCGGCCAAAAGCAGCGTTAGGACCACTTAACGCTGCTTTTGACGGCTAACGCAGAACTCTAAATCTAGGCGAATGTTTTTATTGTCTCTTTAAATTCACTGGGGTTTTTTTATACACATGCGACTTTGCCTTAAATTAATTCACAATTTTTTTAACACTTGTGTTTAATATATGCCACTACACGCAAATACACACATGTATACACACACACAAATGTACATACATGCACAGACATACATGCACACACACATACATACACACACACACACAGACATACACACATATACATGCACACACACATACATGCACACACACATACATACACACACACACACAGACATACACACATATTCATGCACACACACATACATGCATACGGACACACATATACATACACAAACATACACACAAACATACATGCACACACACATACATGCACACACATACACACAACTCCCATTGCACAGCAGTTAAAAAAATCTAATCTATAAAATACAGTAACCAGGTATTTAATATTTTTTCTAACACACAGTCATTACTAAAAGCTATTACTTAACAACAATTTCACATTTTACAAAACAAATTGGACATACTCATAGCTATCTTTCGTGGTCAAGCTGTGATTGTACATGCAGGGTGAGTGCATGTATTGCAATGCTAAGAAAACTACTATTTGATAAGTACAGTATAACTGAGCTGTTAAAGACTTTTATTTATTTTTAAATTACAGAATCACTTTCAATATGTCTTCCAATATTCCAAGCCTGATTGCATCTTTTTCCTTTTCTTTAGTGTAGTGTATAGTTCAGCAGGTTGCTGATTGGAGCACTTGACCCCTGTAGAGAGCACAAAGGAGTGGCTTCTACAGCCAAAACTATTATGGATTCTTGTGCTAAGGCTGCGTAATATCCACAGTTGTGTTCACTGTTCAATTTTGCTTCAAGGTTCACCATCAATAAGACATAAAATAAGGAATAATACACCCAGTATGAAATGCATTAGGCTATATATAGACTACTTAAATCACCTCACCTTATGTTACCACTATACAATACAAATGTACTATGACACATACATTACACATTTGACAACATCTATCTAAAATATAAAAATAATTAAAATATGTTTGACTGCCCACAGTTTTAATATTATATTATAAGTATTTGTTAGTAGATTAAAGGGACATGGAAGGAAAAAATATAGCATTCACTATTCAGAGCATGAACAATTGAAAAAAAGACTTTTTCAATATTAATTTTGTTATCCAGTTCACCTTCTTCTCTTGACATCCTCTGTTGAAACTTAGGTCTTTTCCATATACCTAGGTAGCTCAAATCTTAAGCACTATGTACGAAGCTGCGTAAGCTGCTCCGGGGACCCTTGCGGTGCAGGTTCGCATACACCAGCCTGCTGCCTGCAATGTTAGAAGCAGTGGTCATTAGACCTCTGCTTCTTAAACACTTTGCCACCTCTGAGGTGGTGAAGAGAAATCACCACGAACTTGCTCGCTTGGAATGATTGACAGATCTTTCTCTCGCATGTATGCAGCGAAGGCGTGCGGACAACTTCTCAAGTTGAGAAACTTGTCCGCGCGCCACTTGATACATGGGGCACTATATGTATAAAATTGCTACAAACATTGGCCAAGTTTACTTTATTGGTGTAAAAACTGAGCAGCACTTTATACCAATTTAGCTGCTGTAAAGTGTTATAGTCTTCCATTGTTTTACTAGGTTTATATACTGCCTTATTCATGATTAATTAAAATGTGTTTATTTTTTTATTTAATAAACCATTTTTTAACCACAGCTGTGGTTCAGCCTGTTGTGGGTCTCTTTGATGGTTCATGTACCATAGAGAGGAGATTCTGAATATTGCGCCTGCTTCCAAGCAACGCTAGTGGCACATGATGATCCCAGGCTGGTTCCAGTGAGGACATTGTGGACATTGCTCCTGTTTCTAAGCTAATGGAGGAACCTGATTCCTCAGTATGTGTGAATACACATGCATCATGAGGTACCGCCGATTGTTGTTCTAACCCTACCTCAATTATTACTTAAAGGGATACTAAACCCAATTTTTTTTCATGATTCAGATAGAACATGCAATTTTAAGAAACTTTCTAATTTACTCCTATTATTAATCTTTCTTCGTTCTCTTGGTATCTTTTATTTGAAAAAAACAGGAATTTAAGCTTAGAAGCCGGCCCATTTTTGGTTCAGAACCCTGGGTAGCGCTTGCTGATTGGTGGCAAGTGTAAAGTTGTTACCAAGGTTAATGCAAACTAGAGATCCTTTGTTGAAGAAATAGCAATGCACATGAGTCAGCCAGTCACATGAGGCATCTATGTGTAGCCACCACAGAAAATAATATCAAATTAGATAATAAAAGTAAATTAGAAAGTTTTTTAAAATTGTATTCTCCATTTGAATCATGAAAGAAAGATTTTGGGTTTAATGTCCCTTGAAGAGAAAAAAGTAAATGTAATAGAAGTAAACTGTATTTTATTTTTTAAACTGAGCACTCTATCTGAATCATGAAAGTTTAAAGGACCACTGAATACAGTAGAATTGCATAATTTACAAGAGCATAATAAAAAGACAATGCAACACTTAGTTTGAATTTCAAATACGTAGTAGATTTATTTTTTAGACAATTTTTTTCTCTGCATTTGCCAGCCCCCGTGTCATGTGACAGCTATCAGCCAATCACAAAGTAGTATACGTATAACCTGTAAACTTGTACACATGCTCAGTAGGATCTGGCGCCCCAGAAAGTGTGTGTATAAAAAAGACTGTGCAATATTTGATAATGGAAGTAAATACAAGTGTATGTAATGGCAAATAATATTCTCATTCATAACTTGGACAAACCTTTAGTGTCTAATGAAGTATTAAATATGGAAAATGACTTACTGCTAAAATGCTAGGGCTGCGCTGCAGTTTGTTGTATGGGCTATATTTAGGTTTCATGGGCTTGCCTGCTACTCGGTCCTTATGTCTTCTGCTGGAGATGTGCTGAAAAGTAAACACATCGTATCAGTTGCTGCAAGGGAATGAACTAATCTCAAAATGTATGTTCAAATAAAATTGTTATTCATGCATAGTAAAACATACACACTTTCATTGTTAGATTTGCTCACGTTCCTTGTAATTATACACTGGAAACTATACTCCCCCCCCCCCCCCCCACACACACACTTTTCCTGAGAGACTGGAGTGTATTCTGTGGAATTCAGAACCACAACTTTCTTACATGCTACACAGTGATTGGTTAATCACAGTAGTGGATCATTTATATCTGTCCCTACCTGGTCACTACAGATGAGATAAGGTAAACTCAAGAGATTTTTTTAAGAATTATGTTCGTGGACTGCAAAATAAAGCAAATTACAGTTTTAAATGCTTTTAAAGCATTTATTTTTCTATGCAGATTTTTTGCAATGCATAAAGGTCAAAACTGAAATGTGCATGATGCATTTAAATTTGAAATAGAAGTATATTTGCAATAAACTTAAATTAGCAAAAATACTTCTAGTAAAAGTTATTGCTGTTTTCTAGTGGCATACACTAAAGATTTCATTTGCCAGGATGGGGAAAAAAAACATACAGTAATAGAAAGTACACAAAATAATGCAAACAATGAATTAGTTAAATAATTAACGGACATAAGGGACATTCATTTATTTTCTTTAATCTAAAAGAGGTAATTATAACGTGTATGTGTGTTTTTCTATGTATTTTCTGTAAAAAAACAAATACTTTTTGTTTTCACGCTTGTTCCTGCAAGCATACAGAGCTATAGGAGTTGCCTTTATTAACCAATGGGCAGTTCATCCCTAGGAACTATTCATACACACATTTGCATTTCCTCCAAATTTCAATACAAGTTTAAAGGGACACTGAACCCAATTTTTTTTCTTCTGTGATTCAGATAGAACGTGCAATTTTAAGCAAGTTTCTAATTTACTTCTATTTTCACATTTTCTTCCTTCTCTTGGAATCTTTATTTGAAAAGCAACAATGTCAGTTTAGAAGCCGACCCATTTTTGGGTTGTTCTTGCTGATTGGTAGATAAATTCACCCACCAATAAACTAGTGCTGTCCAGGGTCTGAACAACAAATTGGCTGGCTCCTTAGCTTAGATGCCTTCTTTTTCAAATAAAGATAGCAAGAGAATGAAGAAAATTTGATAATAGGAGTAAATTAGAAAGTTGCTTAAAATTGCATGCTCTATCTGAATCACAAAATAAAAAAATTGGGTTCAGTGTCCCTTTAACCAGTTTTAAATTAAAAAAAATAGATCACTTATTGTCTGTATTTATAATTTGACTATTAACCCCTTAACGAGCTCGACATACTCTGAATGTCGCTGGTCGTTAAGTGATTGTGTGGCTATAAAAGCGCGGGTTTTGCTGCAAGCTGCAAGACCGGGCTATTAGATCCTCCCTCCGGAAGGCTTGCTAAAAAAGCTGGCGACGAGACTGCGCTATTGAAAGACGAACAGTGTACATCGCTGGTCATTAAGGTGTTAAAATATTAAATCCCATTTCTGCACTTTTGTTATTGAATTCTCTGTTTAAAGGGATAGGAAACAGAAAAAAAAATCCTTTTGTGATTCAGACAGAGCATGCAATTTTTTTTAACTTGTTTCCAATTTACTTTTATTATCAAATTTGCTTTGTTCCCATAGTATTCTTTGTTGAAGAGATTCCTAGGTAGGTTTCTGGAGCATTACATGGCAGGGAATAGTGCTGCATATAGTGCACTTGCATATGGATAACATTCTTGTAAAACTGCGGCCACTAGACACACGCTCCTAATCATACATCCCTGCTTTTTAACAAAATATAACAAGAGAACAAATAATATTTCATAATAGAAATAAATTAGAAAGTTGTTTAAACTTGCATGCTTTATCTGAATCATGAAAGAAAAACTTTGGGATTTATGTCCCTTTAAACATAAATGAATATGTTCACATTGTTATAATATTTAACATACATTTTAGAAATAATTGTTTTGGCCTAGCTGTGGTGTTTTGCAGCTTATGGAACACATTTCATTTTGTTGTACACCAATAATTTACTCCTTTAGGTAACACACAATTAGTTCCAAATACTGGAGTCAGAGAAACACATTTTGTTGGCATCTACACAGAAAGCTGAACCGTGCATGATAAATAATCTTTCACCATCAGGGCTCTTCTAGACATTTGTTATACCGGCTGTTTTCCTTCTTAAACAGACAGCAAACACCTTGTGCTAGATTACGAGTGGCACGCTAATTGTTGTGCGAGTGCAGAACTGGCGTGCGTATTACAAGTTGAAAGTAATCGCGTTTGCATGAGTGCGACTGAATTAAACACACGTCGGAATGTCACAACATTAGAGTTCTTTTTAACTGTTACGCTCGACTAAAAAGTTGCACAAAAAGATTAAAATTACATTTAAAAGTACAGTTATATTCATTAGAACACTATCTGATAAAAATTATTTTACAAAATAAAATAAACGTGTGAGCGGGAGCACAAACTACCGCTCCACTTGTAATTAAAAGACCTTTTTGGTGTCTTTCATATAAAATCACATCAGCCAAGTCTAAACATGTTTAAAACAAATTAATGGGATACTGAACCCAATTTTTTTCTATTGTGATTCAGATAGAGCATGCAATTTTAAGCAACTTCAGATAGAGCATGCAATTTTAAGCAACTTTCTAATTTACTCCTATTACCAAATTCTTTTCATTCTCTGGGTATCTTTATTTGAAATGCAAGAATGTTAGTTGAGATGCCGGCCCATTTTTGGTGAACACACTATGTTGTTCTTGCTGATTGGTGGGTAAATTCACCTACCAATAAACAAGTGCTTTCCATGGTCCTGAACCAAAAAAATAACTTAGATGCCTTCTTTTTCAAATAAAGAAAGCAAGAGAACAAAGAAAAATTGATAATAGGAGTAAATTAGAAAGTTGCTTAAAATTGCATGCTCTATATGAATCACGAAAGAAAAAAATTGGGTTCAGTGTCCCTTTAAAATCTTGCTTTCTGCAATTATTTTTCAATAGCCAAACTCCACCCAGAACTTTCCTCATTTGGAGGAGCCGGTCTGGGTATAAGACTGCATCTGACAAGGTTAGCCACAGTCATTATGCTAGTATGAAGTGCAGTCATTTGCAGTTCCTAGCTGGTAAAGCCAATTAGAGAAAGATGTGTATCAGGGTTAGCCTGTGAGCTTTTTTAGTTCAGAGAATTGGAAAATCCAAAATTTTCATAGCTAAATTATATGAAACGTGGATAAAATAAAGAATGAAAGTTGTTTCACTATGCATAACTTAACTGTTTATATTAAGGGCCAGTAAATACAGTATATTTAATAATCAACAAATACATGATAAAAAGACAATGCAATAGCACTTAGTCTGAACTTTAAATGAGTAGTAGGTTTTATTCTGACAAGCTTAAAAGTGATGTCTATTTCCACTCCTCCTGTATCATGTGACAGCCATCAGCCAATCACAAATGCATATACGTATATGCTGTGAATTCTTGCACATGCTCAGTAGGAGCTGGTGACTCAAAAAGTGTATATATAAAAAGACTGTGCACATTTTGTTAATGGAAGTAAATTGGAAAGATGTTTAAAATTGCATGCTCTATCTGAATCATAAGAGTTTAATTTTGGCTTGAGTGTCGCTTTAAATTCCCATTGTGTTTACTGTCCCTTTAAATAGGCATGCATTAGTGTGAGGGTTTTCATAAGTCTAGTATTTAAACAAACAGTCCAGTATTTCAACTGGCTTTCCAGTAAATTATATGTATAAACACTGCACACTTAGCTGATTTTATCATTTGTTTGATGGACTACTGACTAGGCTGTAGATCTCATCTGAGGACTAGTGTGTGCATTTAAAGGGACAGTCTACTTGAAAATTGTTATTGTTTAAAAAAATATAGATAATCTCTTTATTACCCATTCCCCAGTTTTGCATAACCAACATTGTTATATTAATATACAGACTGCTCCATATCTTTTTTTTAATTTCCTTTATTTGTATACCAACAATGTAACAGTAAATGTGCAAAAGAAACATTTTTCTGCTCCCATTCACCACGCAGGGTGTTGTGGAGATCGAGAAAAGGACTTACAGGCACTATGGTGCCGACTGTGGATTTTAAACATAGCTATAGAAAAAAAAAGAAAACAATAAATATCAGTAATGTCCACAATTAAATGCTAAGACTGAAATATATCTATCAATTGTCTTAATATACATCCGATTAATCATTATTGGTCAGAAACATTGCATAAAATACAAATATATTACATGAAATTACAGTGTTGGAGATTTTTCCTCCTTTTCTTTGAAAGGAAAGAGTTCCACACATAAATCAATCAATAAAATAAATAAATAAATAAATTGAGGGTAGAAAAAAAAAACAAGATTGAAGAAAGAAAAAGAGAGAAAAAAAAAAGGCTGCCCTACCTTACCCCAAAACCCCTTCTAAATTAACCTTTTGATAGTGTCATTCATTTATGTGAAATTCTCCTCTAAGAATGGCTTCCTGTAGATTATTTGTGTTTATAAATGGGCTAATTATTTGTTTTTGTACCACTGGCGGTTGAGATCTAATGTAATCCCCCCCATTTTGCAAAAAATTTAGGGACCTCCGTCATGCTATTATAGCTAATATCAAATTGTTCTATTATCATTTTGTTTTTAACAAGTTCTAATAATTTTTAGAAACTGGGCGATTTCTGTGACTTACAACTTGAGAAAATTACACATAATACATAATATAATGAAATGGATACATTTTGCCTTACTAGGTCCCACCTCATTACTTTTTAAAAAGATAATATCTAATATGTTAGTCTCAATCTTGAGACTCAATATTTTGGAGATCAAATGTGAGATCACAGCCCAGTATTTTTTTTATTTTTGGACATATTCCTAAACTGATCAAAATCAATTTTCTTTTGATCAGGGACGCCACACCTCTATTGTTCCAAGAAACCACATTTATTAAAGTCATATTCTATGTAATATTGATATAATACTTATGAGTGGGGAGGGGAGGTAGGGCAAATGCAGAGAGAAAAGAGAGAGGGGAAGAAAAAAAAATGGAGGGGTTGCATAAACAAAGAAACACAATCTATTAAAGGGCCATTATACACTCATTTTTTCTTTGCATAAATGTTTTGTAGATGATCTATTTATAAAGCCCATAAGTTTTTTTTTTTTTTTAAAATGTATAATTTTGCTTATTTTTAAAGAACATTGCTCTGATTTTCAGACTCCTAACCAAGCCCCAAAGTTTTATTTGAATACCGTCAGCTACCTTCTCCAGCTTGCTCCTGTTTGTGTAAAGGGTCTTTTCATATGCAAAAGAAGGGGGAGGGGGGAGTGTCTTGCAGTGGGATTTCCAACTAGCTTTTCAACAGAGCTAAACTGAGAGCTTCTAAGTACGTTTTTAAACCATTTTATACTGATTTTTATATCAGTATTTGTGCATCTTATTCTTTATAGTAGTGTCTATTACATGCAGCTTTATGAAAATGAGTGTATACTGTCCCTTTAAATCATTTTTAACCGTTATAACTCTTTGAGGAATATTATGCTTCTTCCGCTGAGGTAAACGTTAATATTTCTCCCTCTTTTTAACTTTCAGTATGGCAGGATAAATCAAAAAAGCTGTCAGGCCAGTCTGTATTATACTAGAGCATATACCTGCCATTTCCTTTCTACTTAAAGACGTCTCATATGAGAAGTCCTGAAAAATGAGTATACGGTTTTCACCCAATTTTATTTCTTTTCTCTTTTTTTTTGTAATGAAATAAAATATCTGACTTGTCCTGATAGCTTACCATTTTCACAATTACTGGTCTTATGATATTTTTTGTTGTCTGTTCTCTATTCAGCTGACCAATCCTGTGGGCTCTTTCAATAATTATTGGAGTTTTACTTTTGGACATCTCTAAAAGTGAGGGAAGTTCCTCAGATATAAAATTGATGAGGCTGGTGGATTGAATTGATTCTGGAATACCAATAATCTGTAGATTATTACATTTTAAGCGGTCCTCAAGCTCAAAAATCTTAGATTGTAATTTTGAAATCAGTGAGTCTTGCTGTTGGTTTATTTTTTCTCATTTATTGGATTTGTCTTCTAATTCAGAAATTTGTGTTCCTGCCTCACTCAATCTTTTGTTAAACTTTTGGACATCTCCAGTTAATTGAGATAAATTCTGAGATAATTTATCAAGTTGGGGGCGAATTAATTCACGTTCATGTTTTAAAGCCTCAAATTGGGGAGCTATAAAATCTGATATTTCTTTTGCTAAAGATTGAGAGCCTTGACTAGCCATAAGAGTATCAGAGAGGTCCAGAGGAGTGTCCAGCTGAATGCTAGTATTGGAGTTAGATGTTTTATCTTTGTCTCTGGTGTCTTGAGACTTTGGTGGCATATTTAAAGAACCTGACTTGGATGTGAAAGGGAGGGAGAGTGTGTGTATTGTGAGGGGCCAAGTATGTAGTGATAAGGCAAAGATGAAACGACACAGGTGTAGAAGTCAAGCTTACTAAGGAAAGTGAGAGGTGAGAAAATGTGTTGTGTATTGGTATAGGGAAAATGGTGCAAGGATTGCATTTTAGAAAGGGCCACAGATGGTGGCGATGGGAGATACAGGTCCCCGGGCAGGTGGGGGGGGGGGGTGAGAGAGAGAAAAGAAAAAGTGTAGAAATCAAGCTCCCTAAGGAGAGTGAGAAGTGAAGAAATATGTTGTGTATTGATGAACGGAAAAATGATGCAAGGAATGCGTATAAAAATGGGGCACAGGTGATGGGAGATACAGGTCTCTGGACACGTGTAAGGGGAGAAGAAAAAAAACCCCAACAAACTTTACTTCAGGTATATCTGAACTAAACTTAGGCTTCCAACCAAGTCTATGGTGTGGTGTCACCTTGGTCACAACCGTAGTACTTAAGTATATTTCTGATGTTTTTATCTTTTAATTATCTGAATTATAACAGGCTGAGTTATAGAGTAGTGTCTCCCTTCTAAGAAGAGAAGGCAAAACTAAAATAATTATTGTGTTTCTGTTTTCTGGCTTTTTCTTACTTTATAGCTCATGTAATTCAATACCCTTTTCTTTTGATAGAAATAATGCTTTAAGTGAATTCTCTCTTGACTTTAACTGACAAAGTTCCGATTGAATTATGCCTAGAGATCAGAGAGTAGTTATTTTCAAAGTATTTTCTAATATATTGTCCTTTTAGTTATATCAATTCTTAAGGATATCTTTAACTTAGTCATCCTCATTACCTAGGGAACAAAAAACCCAAGCATATTTGAATAGTTGTACACTTCTGTTATACCTTCAGTAACAGGGGAAACAAATAAAATAGCAACAATATACGATTCTTCTTTTAATAGCTTATTTGTATATTGTAATTCCTAGTTTAGCAAACTTTTCCCTGTCCTTTTTCCTTTGAACCAGTCAATCTAGCAAATTATATATAGCAGGTGGTGTACAACAAACTTTTTAGTAATTTAGAATGATTCAGAGGGGTTGCACCAGTGCCTTTTAAACATAGTAAGAGCATGCCACATGCATACATTAAGTAGAATACTTCCTTAGTGTGCCGTCCCCATAGGGATTCCTTGAATAGCGCTACCTCTAAGTACCGGGCCAGAGGGGAAAGAGACAAAAAAAAAGAAAAACCAAACTACCTTGCTACGCCATTATTATCAATAGCTTATATGTTATAGCAATTCCTTATATGGCCCCCTTTTTAGAACTCTTTTTCCTTTAAACTAGATAATCTAGTCAACTATATACAACACATAATATAACTTTTTGCTAGCTCTAAAAGACTTGATGATGTTGTGTGAGCGTCTTTCAACCAAGATTAGAGCAGACAGTGTCCATCTATTTACTAAAACAATGAGATGCTTCACTAGTAAATAGTCCCCTGGAAGCTTTCAAGAGTAAAGCAATTTTCAGCAGAGTTGTCTTCACTGTAATCATACAGGAATAGAGGGGGGCATTTGTATAAAATGAATCCAATGAGCAGAACACAATCATATGCATGACATGCAGAGGAAGACCAGATAGAATTTTGCCCTGTGATGCTTAGGGCTATCAAGGAAAGATATTTGCGTTTGTTCTTAAGCCTGTTTTTTTTTAGGAGAGTCTTTAATATACAGATTTTTTTATTTTTTCTCCTTCTTTCCTTCCTTTCCTTCTCCTTTCTTTTTCCTTTTATAATAGGACTCCACCACACAGAGTATAAATTATGGGTTTTTGGAGTGCCAGATTCTGGCGCTCAATACATCAGCTCAATATTACTTCTTAAATGTCAATGAGTTTGTTATATTCACAGTTTAAGAGCCTGTGCCTTTTTCCCCATCCTCCTGATGATACAGACTAGGTTAACTCTCCTCTACGATATCCTGCCTCCCTGTACTTGTGGCCAGTCAGGCTGTGTAGGCCACGATTAAGCTTCCAACTTGGATGCAGGTTTTTGCTCTAAATCCAGAGGCTCTTCCACTTGAGCCGTGCTTCCATGAAAAATGGCACCAAAGAGTAGCGCCACTACGGAGCGATCTGGTAATGCACCTGGTTCTCTGACTAGGGGCAGTTGGTGGTATAGCCGACTCTGACTCAACAGGTTGCTTCAACCTGGGGCCGTGGCCCCTCTTCCTGCCGTCACTCCACCTCCGCCTCGGCAAACAGCACCCCAATCCGGTCCTTCAATTACCCTCCCAGGGTATGTCCAGCTGTTTTCGGTGTCCTGAATGCCTCTACCGGAAACCTCCCGGGCGGGCCGCCAACCTGGAAGTCTTTGGACTCGGTATGCCTTTCTCTTCCACGTAGCTCTTCGCAATCATATTGAAGCGGAGTAGGCCGCTAAATCCCGTAGTGGCTGGAGCGGCTGCACTCTTTGTTCACTACCACGTGGTTCCACTCACGTCACTTCCGGTGAGGCGCATGTAGCTCATGTACGGAAGCCATATCCAGACTACTTCTTATCTTAGTGCTTTTTACAATCTTGCATTTTAGCCAATTAGTGCTGGGTCTTGTATTACCCTTATCATTCTTCCTGGAGGAATGAGCACAATGTTATCTATATGGCACACATGAACTAGCACTATCTGGCTGTAAAAAGCTAATAAAACGCACTGAGATAAGGGGTGGCCTGCAGGGGCTTAGAAACAGGCAAACTTCGAAGTTATAAAGTATATTAACATAACAATGTTGGTTGTGCAAAGCTGCAGAATAGGATGCTAGTAAAGGTGTTATCTATCTTTTTAAACAATAAAAAAATCAAGTAGACTGTCCCTTTAAATGGCAAGGCTGTAGGCAATGGGATCAAATCATAGGTTGTATCATGACTCCACATACCCAGATTGTCCATTTACACCCTAGTTACAGCTCACACACGTGACAAAAACTTGTGGTTCACGTAGTGTAGTTATTTGTGTTCTTGGTTAAAATATAGAATGTTATGTGTTACCTGCTTGGCTGCAAGTGGTTAAGGACATTTTATATGTTATATAAAGTTTTTAAATTAAGCAAATGAAGTTAGCCAAACCCACATTCATGCCAGAGTGAAAGTTCTTAC
The DNA here is from genome assembly GCF_027579735.1 of Bombina bombina. Lineage (NCBI taxonomy): Eukaryota > Metazoa > Chordata > Amphibia > Anura > Bombinatoridae > Bombina > Bombina bombina. The sequence continues at coordinate 477,418,483 of NC_069499.1, forward strand.
TCAAATGAGAAACAAACAGAGAAATTCTTATTTCAGATGTTTCTTAATGGAATCTTTAAATGTACAATTTGCTGTATTTAAGCTCAAGTATTAAAATAACATGTTGTGAGCAGGGTTGGGTGGAGTCTGGTGTGTTCCTGAAAACCAGGATGTTTGCCCTGACAGGGGAACCTGTGTGAGGTAACGGTTCAGCAGTCAAACCTCCCAACCCGTGACAATACTGCAATATTTGGGTCAGTTGGGAGGTTTGCATTAGTCTTAACATCCTCTTATGGTATGACTGAAAAATAGTATTGGCCCAATTTACAAATATTCAGCCTGGCACAAAATCTGCATTTGTTGGGCATTTAAAAATCAGTGTTTATCATAGTTGGACTTTATTTGTTTATCTTATCTCCCTTACTGTGGTAAATTAGGTACATGATTTAACTTTTAAAAAAGTTCACAATTTACTTATATTAATAAATCTACCTGATTTTCATAGTATTGATTTTTAAAGAGAATACAATGGTAGATAGGTTGCACATGTCTTCAGAACTGTATGACCGCTGTTTTGCAAAAATGCTTTTGAGCACTAGATGGCAGCAGTGTTTGCACAATGTATAAGATTGTAAAAAATCAATCTAGCATAATTGCTTCTATATAGTACTCCACACATGTGTAAGTTCCTGAGCCTACCTACCTGCTCTTAAATAAAGCATAGCAAGAGAACAAAATACATTTAATTATAGAAGTAAACTGAAAAGTTGTTTAAAATTCTACATTTTAAATAAATGATTTAAGAAGAATTTGGGGTTTCATGTCCCTTTAAACATTTTTCTGTGCGGTTAAATTTTGAGTTTAATGTCCCTTCAAGCAGAGATAACTTTTACTAGACGGTTTTTCTGTAAATAGAAATGTGTTAGAAACATAATTATAATAAAATGTAAAATGCCTTTGGCGTATTTCAGATTTGTGAGGAATATCCCTCTCCTTCAAGAAGAATTTCTGCATTCACTTAGATGGTATAACAGAAAATCAGAAGTGTACGTAGTAGTAAATGTTAAAGCAGTATTATTCCTAAATGCCAATCTTTAAGGATTTAATTACCTGCTTTAGCTGGATTTCTGAATTCACATGAACATCACACATTTCACAATGAAATGTTTTGTTCTGTAATCCTGAACCTTTGCTGCCATTTAGAATCTTTAGTCGAGACCCGGACCTGGGATACGATTTGATTGGACCAGCACCAATTCGTGCTTCTAGCATAGTCTTGTGCTTGGAACCTTTGAACAAAATAAATAAATAAATAGTTAAAATCCATTTGTGTTAAAAGATTGTTCAATTACTTTTATGAATAATAATATTAGAGACTGAATTTCTAAGGAAAGTTTTTATAAAATCATCTAAAAACGAATCTTTGCCCTTCTGTGCCTGGGCGCTCTGTCTCTATTAAGCAGACTGGGTGAGCTTCAATGCGTTTGTTTTTGTCGTTGTTTTTTTACACATAATGACACTCAGAGCTGCAACAAGCAGATGCTTTTCATCTCTAGTATATACAAAGACATATTCATTCTCTTACAAAACAATGTTTCATGGAATGACTATAAAACAAAAAAGGGATTTAGAAATTGAGTCAATAAAAGGAAAAATAGACTTGATAATCTATAAATAGATATGGAAAGAAATGTGTTAAGGTCGAAAGTGAAATGAGAAAAGGGTAGAGGATAAAAGTGAGTGAGAGAGTGGTGTGAGGGTTAAAGAAAAAGACAAAAGGAGCATTAGAAAAAGAGACAAGAAGGTGGTGCTGGGGCGGGGTTTGAAGTCTAAAAAAAGTCAATGGAGGGGGAAAATGAAAAAACTAAATACATAGAAGGTAGCAGATATGTTGTTACAGCATTTTTCTCTGTCATTTTAATCATGGGCTAATATATAGTGACTTCAATATTTTGTTTGTCTTTGTCAGTTACTGCCTTGTGATAATTCACTTTTGCACACTATTTTATATATTTTTAACTCAAATGCTGGTTTGAGTTGTTTATCCTTTAAAGTGACAAATGACAGAAATTGCTGCAAGGAATAATGCTGGTAAGTAGCAATAGGACAATTCTAGAGGTTCGATCAGAAAGCTAGAAGAATACTGGAAACACACTCTTTAACCGTTTGCTGCTTAGGCAGAATTAGAACGCTCTAAACAGACTTCAGTTTTATTATGTGTGAAAACTAGTCACCCTATAAAAATTGTTTCACATTTATATGTAAATTGTTATGCCAAATTATTACAAACTAGTCCTAAAGCTCGTGTACACAGGCCAATTTTTTAAAGTACCGTGGTTCCAACCCTTGCTCCCTCTCTCTCCCCCCTCTCATTTGCACTCTCTTCCCCACCCCTCTTCTGCTCTCTCTCTCCCCTATTTTGTTTTCTCTCCCCCTCTTTTGCTCTCTATCCCTCCTCTTTTGTGCTTTCTCCCCCCTCTTTTGCGCTCTCTCCCCCTCTCTTTTGCGCTCTCTCCCCCTCTCTTTTGCGCTCTCTCCCCCTTCTCTTTTGCGCTCTCTCCCCCCTCTCTTTTGTGCTCTTTCCCCTCTCTTTTGCGGTATTTCCCCTCTATTTTGCTCTCTCTCCACCCTCTTTTGCGCTCTCTCCCCCCTCTTTTGCGCTCTCTCCCCCTCTCTTTTGTGCTCTCTTCCCCTCTCTTTTGTGCTATCTCCCCCTCTCTTTTGTGCTCTCTCCCCCCTCTTTTGCACTCTCCCCCCTCTCTTTTGCTCTCTCTCCCCCCTCTCTTTAGCTCTCTCTCTCACCCCGCTTTTGCTCTCTCTCCCCCCTCTCTTTCGCACTCTCTCCCCCTCTCTTTTGCACTCTCTCCCCCTTCTCTTTTGCGCTCTCTTCCCAATCTCTTTTGCGCTCTCTCTCCCCCTTCTCTTTTGTACTCTCTCTCCCCCCTCTTTTGCGCTCTCTCTCTCCCCCCCCTTTTGAGCTCTCTCTCTCCCCCTCTTTGATGCTCTCTCTATCTCCCCCCTCTTTTTTGAGCACTCTCTCCCCCTCTTTTGAGCTCTCTCTCCCCCTCTTTTGTGCTCTCTCTCCCCCTCTTCTGCTGTCCCTCTTCCTCTCTTTTGCTCTCTCTCTCCCCCCCTCTTTTTGCTCTCTCTCCCCCTCTCTTTTGCTGTCTCTCCCCCCTCTCTTTATCCCCCCTCTTCTGCACTCTCTATCCCCCCTCTTTAGAGCTCTCTATGTCTCATGGCACACCCGGCCCCGCCCAGCCCACGTCATGCCCGACCCCGCCCACGTCACGCCCGTCCGGCCATGCCCACTCCACACCAGATGCCATGTGAGGTAGGCCAAGTGTGTTTGTCCTCGCGCACAGTCTCTACTGCGCATGACAGCTTCGGACAAACACACTTGGCCTTTTATTATATAGGATTAAAGGCACAGTAAAGTCAAAATTAAACTTTCATGATTTGTATAGAGCATGCAATTTTAAACAACTTTCCAGTTTACTTCTGTTATCAAATTTGCTTTGTTCTCTTGGTATCTTTTAATGAAGAGTAAAACTAGGTAGTCTCATAAGAGCTCAGAAGTGTAAATGTGTCTTTAGTAACCTATGACAGCAGTGTGTTGCAACACACTATTACAAAGCTACAAATAATGTTGCAAAACTCTACTGCCATAAAGTACTAAAGACACATGCACACTCCTGAGCTCTTATGAGTCTACATAGTTCTAATCTTCAATAAAAGATACCAAGAGAACAAAGCAAATTTGGTAACAGAAGTAAACTGGAAAGTTGTTTAAAATTGCATGCTCTATACAAATCATGAAAGTTTAATTTTGACTTTACTGTCCCTTTAAGCCTTTCCTTTTAAAATAAAATAAAAAAATTTGAATCCATCAGAGCTTCTTTGTGAACTAGAGGGGCCATGATTCTATTAAAGGGATATTAAACAGTATGAGATTGTAATATCAAAAAGTTAATTATTTGAAGTTAAAACACTTTGAAATATATATTATATTATTTATTTTGACCCACTTTCCTGTAATGTAGTGTTTGTTTTCTAAATGCCACAAAGTCTTTATAAAGTTATACCGCCATCATTAAACTTAAGTTTTCTATTTATCTCTCTCTCCTGCTGAGATTCATTAGTAAAAGATATAGAACAGGAAATAAAAGAGACTGCAAAAAAGGCTTTGTGGAACATTGGATTGTTAAAGAAATTATCTAACAGGGTTTCCACAAAGCTCTGTTTACAAACTATATTTTATTGCCTGAGTTATATCTGTCCCATATTGTCCTCAGCAGAAAAGTGGTATATAGAAAACTTAAAGGGACAGTAAACACCTTGTAATTACAAGACATTTATGTTGTGTTGCTACAGAATAAATGATCAGACAAGTCTAAACGTTTAAATTAACACCCTTTTTACTGCAATTATTATGCCTTATTTGTAGAAGCCAATCTGGGCTTGAGTCTGCAGTCAGCAAGGCTAGTCATGTTCATAAAGTCAGTATAAAATGCAATGTTTAGCAGTTGTTATCTGATAAAGCCAATTAAGTGCAGATATGTAGCAGAGTTATTTGTGAAAAGCCAGCAGGTGCATTTCAAATTCTGAGAATGAAAAAATCTTTAAATTTCAAGCCTAATTTACATGAAAAGGGGGAAAATAAATAATGAAAATATACTTAAAAGTTGCATCATTGCACATTACTAAGCATTTTATATAAACAAAATCTCCCTTTAGGTACAAAGATGGCCGTGCCCATTACTTGATAGAAACAAAACCATTACAGTGATATCTAGATATTTAAACCACTAATATAATTGTAAAAATATCCATCTACATATTTTTCTTAGGCTTTAAATACATCATTATGTCTAGGATGCGTTTACTGTTTAATATCCCTTGAAGACTGTGTGCATCTGTGTAATATTGTACAAACAATATTGATTGCTTGTAAAAGTCACTGTATCTTATTTAGAAAATGATATTACAGGAGAGTTTAGTTAAACCCATGAAACACTATAAGCAATGTATACTGCAGGCTTTTCAATAGGGATGGGCATTCGAAGCATTCGTTATGAAACAAATGCAGCATATGCCAGCAGCATTCGGCTATTTTCAGAGCCAGATTTCTTCTTGTGAATGTGCAACATACTAAGGACTAGATTATAAGTGGAGCACTATTTAGCTATTTCGCTAGAGAGCTAATTGCGCTAGAAGTAAACTTTTTTGCGCTTGTCAAGTTGTGCTCAAATTATGAGTTGAAAGTAACAAGTTATTGATCTAGCGCTAACTTGATGCATGCAAAAAGCGGAACTTAGAATATTGTGTGTGCGATAACCTATTCCCCCATAGAAGTCAATAGAGCAAAAACTCATGCGCAAACCCGATTGCATATTCTCATGTGCGCTAACCCGACATGAAAAATATGAATATTTCACATTTCAATGTTTGTATTTATTCATAAATATAGGTAAAGGTATACCTCACTTTACAGCGTTTCGCTAATATAGCGATTTATGGAGCTGAAGTTCAACCTCCAAGGATTTTGAAACAGTGCTGTACTCATTGTGAGATTGCGAAAAAAGTGACTGGCACCATTTTGTTATGCGCAGTTCACTCTGTTTACAGCATTTCAGTGCAATCTGTGTCTCAGTGCTATAGTCTGGCAAATTTTACTACAGCAATTGTCACTGTTTTACAGGTACAGTTTTTATTGACTACTAATTGACAGGTATAGTTTTTATTGAATACTAATTGAATACTGTGCTGTGCGAGTGTTAATTTAAACTAACACTAGCACTATTGCACCCCTAAAAATATGTTAGTTAAAACATGTTTCTAAGTTTGTAAACACAGTGGCAAGTGAAAAGAAAGCTAAAACCACGTTATTTCACTTTAAGGCGGTTTTCACTTTACAGCGGGGCTCTGGTCCCTAACCCGCTGTATGAATCAGGTATACCTGTATAGATATATATAGGAATATCTATTTAGAAATACATAGAACATATTCTGCTATGTGCAGAACATTGGAATGTGAAATATTTACAGTAAATACATAGTATAACACTTTGTTAAATATGAATATTGTATAAATATGTTTTTATATGTTTTAATCTACTTAAAGAGGCAATCTACTTGAAAAATGTTATTGTTTAAAAAGATAGATAATCCCTTTATTAGTCATTTCCTTTTTTTGCATAACCAACACTGTTATATTAATACACTTTTTACCTCTGTGATTACCTTGAATCTAAGCTTCTGCAGACTGCCCCCTTATTTCAGTTCTTTTGACAGACTTGCATTGCAGCCAATCGGTGCAGACTCTTAAATAACTCCGCGGGAGTAAGCACAATGTTATCTTTATGACACACACCAACTATCTAACTGTCTAACTGTGAAAAACTGTCAAAATGTACTGAGATAAGAGGTTTAACTTTTAACAAAGAATACCAAAAGAACAAAACAAATTTGCTGATTAAAGTAAATTGGAAAGTTGTTTAAAATCACAAGCCCGATCTAAATCATGAGTTTTTTTTTGACTAGATTGTCCCTTTAACTGCAAAGGGCTCCAATGCACTTCTAAATATGTCTATATATATGTATACATATGTATTATGTGTATATATGTCTGTAAATACATATATACACATATAAATACATAAATACATAAATACATATGTACACATATATAGACATTTATATACATATACATCTTTAGACATGTACTAGTATGCATCTTAATGTTAAAGACCTTTGCACCTGAGATCTCAAATGTTTGACCCCTTATAACTTTTTTGTGCAGTATTTTTTAGAATTTTTTTTTTAATGGTGTTATTATGAGTGTAACTGTACTTTATAATGCATTTTTTATGTGTTTTGTGACACTTTTTTGTTTAGCGAAACAGTTAACCACAGCTCTGAGGACACGCTAACCAGATGAGCGTTATCTTGAATTGCATTCAAACGATCGCTTTTACTTTACACTTGTAATACAAGCACTATTTATTCTGCAAAAAACACCTGATATTGCTTACGTGCACATGTTTGCGCTCCACTCGTAATCTGGACCTAGAATCTGTGCAATTCCATACAAGATGATTTTTCGCTTGGAGTTTTACAGAATCAAAAGATAATTTATAACTAAATAATATTAATGAATATCGTGATGAATATATATTAATGATGTTTGTGCAAATAACATACTCATTTTTATTTTCACGTATTTTATAATTGACATTTAAACAATTCACTTATTTTGTTTCCAAATCTGCTTTTTTTCCATATATAATTTTAGTGAAAGATCCATCAGTTAAAACTGTGACTTGAACAATATTTTTTCTCAATATTGTTTTCATACTATTTTTTTTTTTAACATTAAGAAAAGCGAAAATATGCTGCTCCAAACAGGACAAAATTGGTTTTAAAGAGAACAAAGTTATAAAATTTGAAGTCCAAGACCAAGATGCTGGAAAAGTGTATTCTGATGGATTTAAATTTGGAACATTGCTATTGGATTGCCCCCATTCAACGTATAAGAGGTGTTACATACAGGCAAACCTTTCCTGAGACTGGAAGGTCTAGCGTATTTTAGGAGGTCTTATGGGCGGAGCAGCAAGTGTTTTGTGGGCAGACCTGTGACAACAGGGCGGAGTCAATGATATTCCATGTAAGGGGTAGGGAAGACCATGGACTGAGTTTGCACTGAAGGGAAAGCTGTGGTAAAAACAGAAGGGCAGTAAATCCCACAGTATGCAGCAAGGTTGGGAGCTCTGGTCATACTGCTCCACAAATGCAGTTGAAAAGTTTGAGATAAGTGGGTATCATGGAGTCTTCTATAGAATGGAATGGCTTCAAGTTTCTAAACCTTGTGGAACCCATGAAGGCCTAGGTATTCGGATGTATTGCAATGGGGTAATTGATAGTTACTATTAGAAGTGAAAATGCAGCAATTCTTGCTGTTGTATCCTGGCAAATGTATGCAATGCTGCTCTGTGAGATTAGTCTTCCAATATTTTATCATCACTACTAATGTTTTGATTCTTAGCTCATTTTCAAAGTGAGCTAATTTATTTGTTAGAACACAGTTTAGCTAAGCGTTTATAAACCATGAGAAAAACAATACATGTTTCACACATATAGGTCATAAATCAGTTTTACAAACACATTATCTAGCAGCAAACATGAACTTGCATTATAATTCTGAAACAGATGTTAATTATTTTTGGTTTGGAAACTGGCATCACACCTGTAAATGTGTTTTCTTTAATTAAATGTGCCATTTTCAGATATAGTTTTTTTCAGTACAAAATGTTTAATAGGAACTTAAAGGGATACTAAACCCAAATTGTTTCTTTCATGATTCAGATAGAGCATGTTTAAAGGGACAGTCAAGTCCAAAAAAATCTTAAATTTTTCAAATATGGCATGTAATTTTAAACAACTTTCCAATTTACTTTTATCAACAATTTTGCTTTGTTCTCTTGGTATTCTAGTTGAAAGCAAACCTAGGAAGGTGCATATGATAATTTCTAAGCCCTTGAAAGCCGCCTCTATTTTATTTACTTTTCACAGCAGGGGAGAGCAAGCTCATGTAGGCCATATAGATAGCATTGTGATCACGCCCGTGGCTAGTGGCAGACACTGCACTAATTGGCTAAAATGCAAGTCAATAGATAATAACTAAAAGTCATGTGATTAGGGGTGGTCAGAAGATGCTTAGATACAAGTTAGTCACAGAAATAAAAAGTGTATTAATATAACAGTGTTGGTTTAGCAAAACTGGGGAATGGGTAATAAAGGGATTATCTATCTTTTTAAACAACAAAAATTCTGGTGTTGACTGTCCCTTTAAGCAACTTTCTAATTTACTACTATTATCAATTTTTATTCATTCTCTTGGTATCTTTATTTGAAAAAGCAGGAATGTAAGCTTAAGAGCCACCCCATTTTTGGTTCAGCACCTGGGTAGTGCTTGCTGATTGGTGGCTACATTTAGACACCAATCAGCAAGCGCTATCCAGGTGCTGAACTAAAGATGGTCTGGCTCCTAAGCTTACATTCCTGCTTTTTCAAATAAAGATAACAAGGGAAAGAAGAAAAAATTATAATAGGAGTAAATTAGTCAGTTGCTTAAAATGTAATGCTCTGAATCAAGAAAGAAAAAAAATTGGGTTCATAATCCCTTTAAGACCAATTTTATTTGTTGTATCTAAAAGTCAGCATCTTAGAACATATTAGTTTTTTAATGGCCCTTCCTTTGCTGAAAAACATATACTTATATTTTTATGTGGGAGTTGTCTTGAACCCTTTCCTGCCCAGACTTATTTGTCTACATCAGAACAAAGTTCCAATGTAAACAAATAAGTAAAAATTGAAATCACACAATCATTTATGCGATCCTGTGATTTCAATGATGGGATCGTGTCAGGGGGGAGTTCCTATGACGCTTGGCATCCCCTCCAGCCCACAATCCTATTCAGGAAGCTCCTTTGGCTTCAGTACAGTCAAATGGCTAGGACGTTCTATACTGTCCTAAGGGTGCTAAAGCCCAGTTCAGTTAGGAGGGCATAGAACATACGAAGGGTGAGAAGGCATTAATAGCCAGTGAGCAATCTCATGTGTTGTGTACAAACTTGCATTTCCTGTACGTTTAAAAATGAAAATAAACAGCTTTAACATAACTTTTCATGTAATAATATTATAAATAATAATAATAAAACACATTTAGTTCTCTTTTATTTACATGATGCACTTTTTGTGAGTAGAATATTCAAATGACCTGTATTGTGGGCTTCTAACTGTGATAAGGAGTTGACAGCTACTTTGCATAGAGAACAATACAGCAGTTTCTTGGCTTTTTCCTCTTCTGATTCAGAAGTTGTAATTGTGGTTCCATTTGTGCTCTTGATAAGAGCTGCTGGAATCATTGCAGTTAATGCAACCTCAGACTTGGAAAAGAATGAGCTTATTTCTGCTAAACCATGGCAAACCGAGCTGCTGGATTTCCATTTCTCCTCATTGTCTATAAAAGAAAATGCACAAAAACATAAATCTATTTAGACAGTGTCCACCAGGTATCTTGTTAAAACATGACAGCAGTTTTTATTGCAGAGGAAGTTTGACATTTGAAGCCAATTATTAGCACAACACAAAGAAGCTTAGACTTAGCGCTTATTAATCCATTAGCAGAAGAATATAGCGATATAATATGCTCTGATTATACTCTTTTGTACTTTAGTGTACTTGAAGTCACCAAACACTCAACAAATTAAAGAAAGAAAAAAGCAAAGTAATTGCATTCAATATAATTTAGGAATACAATTTGGAATTACAGTGCTCTGAAAAAAAAGAACTTGTAGAGAAAAATAAAACAAATTAGAAAAATAAGATGGATAGGGGGCTTATTTAGGTTTAGTGCTGCCCTAGGCACTAAGAAATCTTATAATACGTTTCTCCCAAACGCACCAAGCAGGTAATTGTTCACTAATTCCTGACAGACACACAGAATAGCAAGCTAAACTGAAGATCCTTTCCTGTCAGCCACCTTTACACCAGTTATAAATCATTTCTTTCCCAATGGAGAGCATGGGAGCTGCAAAATATGATGAAACCAAACTTACAAAATTAGGTGCCCACCAACTAAAATCCTGCTGTGCTAGGCACAAGCCACAATACATCCCTAAGTAAGTTCATGCAAGATTACACACAATGAATACAAAAATATAGCGTTTATTCAAATTAAATTTATTTCTGGGATAAATCAACCCAGTTACCTGATTTACTCCTGCCAGTGACTGCCACTTCCTAACTAAACTGAATCATTTCCAAACTCTGGCAATTCTTTTCTTATAAGGAATCAGTTAGCTCATTATTTAGATATAGCTAATGCATTAAAACAAAGTGGAAGCGACATATTGGCTCTACGTGATTTTAAACACAAGATGAACTACCAACTGCAATAAAAGATTAATACAAATGTGGGAATCATTCATTCAGGTAGTTTAAAGTGACAGTAAACCTATACTGTATTTTCCACATTGCAGTCCATAGAACCTCTCAGAGAAAAGTTTGAAAGCACTTACTATATAAAACTTTTGTACCTCTGTGGGTGTCTATTTTCCTTTGACTTGCACCATCTTAGGCAGATATTTCTTAATTTATATGACAGGTGGTACAACCAATCAGATGCTGTATTACCTGCCCAGCTGAACCTAAGCATAGTGCTCTCCTGTGCTCTTGTTTAGCGTGTTTGTCCCCATTATGATTACTTATGCTAGTGCTTGAGCACATTATGCTTAGAGTCAAAGAGGCAGACATCAGGGCATCTGACTTTCTGTACAGCCTACTTTGTTAATAAAGGAAGCAAACTGCCTGCAGGCAAATAGTTAAACAGCCCCCATGAGAGTTATATTCAAAGTTTTCAAAACGTCATTTTATAAATCACTGGTTAGATTTGACTTAAAAAAAAATGTGTCTAGTTGTTTAAAAAACAAAGCAAAACAAAACAAAAACATATATCTAGAAGGACATAACACAATAAGAAACTATTCAATGGTTGACTTAACATCTACAGCTTTAAAGGTAGAGAGGTGATATTTACTTTCTGCAAGAGCATCAGGTCATGCAAAAGGTTTACTCCTGAACAACGTTTTACCCAAAGTTCTATTTATATCAAAACAATTATATAGTTATTTTATTCCCAGGATAATGTTGGTCCAAGTAGCCCCAGAAATTTGGTCAAGATGGTTCTCCCTTACATTAATGATTAATGATTTGAAGATGGAGGATGATATGCACAAATCCTGAAGTAATATGTGGGAGCATAATTTTATATGAAGGGTTCACTGATAAAAGAATTAGTTGATACACAAACAGCAAAGGAGGAAGCTTACCATATGGTTGCATTACTCTCTCCTGAAAGTTGAAGAGACATGAAACGCCAAATTTCATGATTCAAACAGAGCATACAATTTTAAATACCTTTCCAAATTATTTAAATTATCAAACTTGCTTCATTCTCTTTGTATCCTTTGTTGAAAGAGCAACAATGCAGTTCTGAGAGGTAGCTGAACACGTCAGTTGAACAAATGACAAGGGCATATATGTGCAGCCATTATTAAGAAGCTAGCTCCTAGTAGTGCAGTCTACCTAGGTATGCTTTTCAATAAGATAATTAAGTACATTTGATAGAAGTAAATTGGGCAGTTGTTTAAAATTGCTTGTTCTATCTGTATCCTGATAGTTTAATTTTGGCTTTACTGTCCCTTTAATCCTACTCTCTAGATACGAGAAAGGGTATTTCCCAGTTTATCAATGCTCCAAGTCCTCCTTCAAACAACATGGGAACCTACCACCTAACTTCATAACTTAGTTACATAAAAAAATAAGGGCTAGATTACAAATGGCGGAGTATTTTTTTAAAAAAATTGCTTAACAAAGGGACATGAAACCCAAAAATTTTCTTTCATGATTTAGGTAGAACACACAATTTTAAACAACTTCCAGTTTACTTCTTTTTTTTAATGAAGCTTTAATGAAATTTATATGCAAGTGTACATAAATGGATATCAGTTGAGACAGACAAGCAATTACAACGGTTGTTGATGTACATAAACTAATGGGAAACAGAGTTTTGCAGAGGTAGACTGTATAAAGATTTGTAGGAACTGAAAGAAGGAAAAGGAGAAGGAAAGAAGAACAAAGGGGGGCTAAGAGGGAAAGAGAGCGAGAAAAAAACATAAAACAGAGTTTTTTCATTTCAGTCTGATGGTAAGTTCTGTTATAAAGGAATGTTGTTCCATATGGCCAGCATCATCTCATGTGATTCAATCTTTTTGTTTTTGAGGTAGTGGTACCGCTCTAGGGATAGTAGGTCAGTTACTTGGGATTTCCAGTCGTTTATAGTTGGAACATATGGGGATTTCCAGATTTTGGGGAGTTTTTTGGCGTCCTTAATTTTGGACAAGGCGAGGAATAGAATAATCTCTAGGGAATTGGGTATAATTATGTTCAGTTGATCTGAAATGGTGCCAAGGACTTCCTGCCAATAGCACTGTAGTCTTGGGCAGGACCACCAGATATGCAACAGGGATCCCTCGCCTCCGCATCCCCTCCAGCATTTTGCATTAAGAGCTGTGAAACATTTGTATAGCCTTTTGGGGTCAGGTACCATCGGCACTGACGTTTGAGTTGTTTGTCCTGTACCATGTGTGCTCTATTTCTGAGTCTAGTTCCCTATTCCATGCCTTTTGTGTAGTTCGGGAGTGTCTCGTCCTGTGAAATTATTAGAATCTTATATATCAGTGATATCAGGTGTTTAGGGGACATGGGCATGATGCATAGTTGTTCCAATGGGGTGAGTTTGTGGTAGCAAAACCAAGAAGAAAATAGGTCTTTGTGTTTGTCTTGCATGTGTTGTTGAGAGCACAATTTGACATTTTCTAATGCATGATGTAAGCATGGCTATAGGGATCTAGTTTACTTCTAGTATCAATTTTGCTTCATCCTCCTGGTATCATTTGTTGAAGGAGCAGCAATGCACTATTTGTTTCTAACGGAACACATGGGCGAGTCAATGACAATCGGTATATATATGCAGCCAACAATCAGCAGCTAGAACCTAGGTTCTTTGTTGCTCCTAAGCTTACCTAGCTAAACCTTTCAGAAATCATGAATGTCTAATTATGACTTTACTGTCCCTTTAAGTATTTGTATGCACGTGGCTGTATTCCCCCATAGAGATCGATGGAGAGAAAAAAATTGAAAAAAAATCTAACACCCTAGATCGCTCAAACTCCATCGCCTTTTCGCATTCCCCATAGAAGTTATTGGGAAAAAAATTGTTGAAAAAAAAAACCTATTGCGCATAGTAAATGTGAAATATTTACAGTAAATACATGGTTAAAATCTTTATTAAATATGAATATTGCATAAATGTTTTATTATGTTTTTATCTGCTTAATGGCAAAGGGCTATAATGCCCTTATATATATTTCTATATGTGTGTGCATATCTATTAATGTTTTTATATGTGTATATATGACTGTAAAAATATATATAAACATATAAATACATTAATATATGTACACATATATAAACATATATATATAGAAATGCATACAAATACATCTTTAGCAATGTATATGTATGTGTCTCAATGTTAAAGCCATTTGTGTTCATATCTTTGATCTCTTATAACTTTGTGTGCAATATTTTTTTAAATATTTTTTATTAGACTGTGTTAACATGAGTGTAATTGTACTTTTGTAATGTATTTTTGAAGTGTTTTGTGCAACTTTTTAGTTTCGGAAAACAGTTTACCACAGCTCTGAGACAGCGGAAAGGATTGAAGCGTAAAAGGGTGATTGCGTTAGCGCAATTGCAATTTCGCTCCACTTGTTATATCAGCGAAAGGAAAATAGCTTTAATGATTATGCTAGTCCAAAACCGTTTGCGCTTCAAACCAAGAGAATGAAGAAAAATTGATAATAGGATTAAATTAGAAAGTTGTTTAAAATTGCATGCTCTATCTGAATCATGAAAGTTTAATGTTGACTAGACTATCCCTTTAAGTAGAACAAACACTACTGTCTCTTGAATAATTTAATTATGTTACAACATTTATGTTTTGACTGAGAGCTTCCAGTATACATGTAAATGTCATACATAACCTTAATATTAATAACAGTGTTGAATCAAATGCTTTTCTTATACTGTAAGCTGTTATAGTTTCCTAGGTTTGCACAAAATCTTCAAAATTCTTTTTATTTCTTCTCTAGTTGTGCACATCTCAGCTGTTTTAGAACTGCTGAAATTGCAAAATGTCCCAATTTTACAATATTCATGCAAGTTAGAAAATTGTCTAAAAATTAACACACAGAAATGTTTGTAATTGCCTGCCACTTTTGGATAGTTTTTTTTCATTAACACATTTAGATTGTGATGACTAAATCTCTAATCTGTACATCTGTGGTTGTGTCCATATCTAAAAATAAGCAAACTACAGATGTGCACACTGATAGAGTTCTATACATTAAAGGATTTAAACATCCTTTAATGTTTAAACATCCATTAAAGGGACATTACGCTTCAAAAAGAAAAGGTTCTAATATGTTAGAACATTTTGTTATTGCGTTATTGCTTTATTTTACCTATGTGTTTAACCCCACAAAGAGGATAAACTGATAAAGGGCTAGATTACGAGTGGCACTCCAACAGTAGCACACAAGCGATATGGGGTATTTCTCAACTCTTTTCTCTCGGCTTAAATTTACAAGATGAAAGTAAATGCGTACGCTTGAGCGCAATTAAATTTAACGCTCTCTGGGTTAGCGTGACTTCAAAACTCTAGTTAACTGTTACGCGAGTCAAAAAAGTTGCACAAAACACATAAAAAATACAATTAACAGTGCATATATATGGGACTTTTTTATATCTTTGCAATAAAAGTTCATTTTTACAAAATCCAGTGAGTGCTGTCGTTAAACTGGACTGTATATATACAATATATATATATATATATATATATATATATATATATATATATATATATATATATATATATATATATATATATATATATATATTTATTAAATATAGGTATAGATACTGTATATATTTTACCAAAAAAAAATCAGCTATATTTATTTAATATGCTTCTTTGTCAAGAACATTGGAATATGAAATATTCATAATTTGTGTTGGGTTTAGTGCATTTGAATAAATATGATTGGGTTAGTGCATGAGTTTTTTTTTGCAGTTTGTGTGGTCTCGATATTTGAAGTTCAACTTTTTGCACACGTCAGGTTTTCGCTCATGCACTAACTTTTTACTTTCAACTTGTAATATGAGCCCAACCCAATGTGCGCAAAAAGCCTCCATCTAACAAAGTTAACACGTGAGCAGCAGGAGTGCTAAATAGCACCCAATTGTAATCTAGCCCCAAGTCAGCTCCGGAGCAGCAGTTGTTCCAAAGCTGAACACAGCAAGTGATTAGCAGCTACCAACGTTATCTTTGACTGGGTCAGCAGTGGTCTTTAGCCTCAGACCAGTAGTGTATTACTGGTTGGAAGGTGACTTTAACTTTGTGGGGGTTAAACACATAGGTATGGGTAAGGTAAAGTGCAATAAGAAAATGCATTTTCTTTATAAAGCTTTATGCCCCTTTAAATATAAATGTGAGAAATAAGAATGTCCAGAAGAATCCCAACTACTGTAAAAAAAGCTGCAAGTAGTACAGGGTCCTGGGTAGCCGTTACTAGGCTCTCATAACGGTTTTATTACTTTTTTTGTGCACCCAATATATAAAATATAATAAAAGTGTGTAGTTTAATGATTTCCTGTGTTCAGAACCTTTATATAACAATGAACGTAAAGGGACAGTCTTGTCAAAATTAAACTTTCATGATTCAGATAGGGTATTCAATTTTAAACAGCAACCAATTTACTTTTATCATCACAGTTGCTTTGTTCTTTTGGCATTCTTTGTGTAAAACTAAACCTAGGTAGGCTAATGTCTAAGCCCTTGAAGCCTGCCTCTTATCTCAGTGCATTTTGACAGTTTTTCATAACTAGACAGCACTAGATCATGTATGCCGTATAGATAACATTGCGCTTATTTATGGATCAGCACTGGCTAAAATGCACGTCTGTCAAAAGAGCTGAAATAAGGGTCAGTCTGCAGAGGCTTAGATACCATTTTATCACAGAGGTAAAAAGTATATTAATATATAACAGTGTTTTTATTCAAAACTGGGGTATGGGTAATAAAGGGATTATTTATCTTTTTAAACAAAACATTTGGAGTAGACTGTCCATTTAAATACAGTTTTGAAAAAAATAAATACATAGGGACATGACATCACTTAAAGGGACAGTCAAGTCCAAAAAAACTTTCATGATTTAAATATGGAATGTAATTTTAAAGAACTTTCCAATTTAATTTTATCACCAATTTTGCTTTGTTCTCTTAGTATTCTTAGTTGAAAACTAAAACTAGGAGGTTAATATGTTAATTTTGACCACTAGAGGGCATTAGTTCATGTGTTTCATATAGATAACATTGAGCTCATGCATGTGAAGTTACCCTGGAGTGAGCACTGGTTGGCTAAAATGCAAGTCTGTCAAAAGAACTGAAATAAGGGGGCAGTTTGCAGAGGCCTAGATACAAGGTAATCACAGAGGTAAAAAGTGTATTTATATAACAGTGTTGGTTATGCAAAACTGGGGAATGGGTAATTAAGGGATTATCTTTCTTTTTAAATAGCAAAAATTCTGGTGTTGACTCTCCCTTTAATGACTTGTTTATCTAGGGGACATATGTAGCACCCAGACCTGTACAGACTGAGGCAAATCTTACAATGATTTGCATTAAAGAGGTGGAGTTAAATACAATATAATGACTATAATAAACAAAATGACAAAGTAGGTGTAAAACCCCCTTTATAATTAGCATAGTTATTATCCTTTATGCACATACAAGGACCAGAAGAAAAAACTACATTTAACAGTGTGTTTTTTGCAAATGTTGTCAGACAGCAGGCTAACATTGCAGACTGTCCTGTAAGATGCAGATACATTTCAACTCTACCAGTACAGCCCTAGCAAACTATAGATCTTTATAGAAAAATATTTACTTTCTTTGCATATGTAAAATCTCCAAATACCTTATCTAAAACTTTATATAGCATTTTCTATAGGACATCTTTACTTACTTGTATGGTCAACTGGCATAACATTTTTTATGGAAAAAATAGATTAGCTGTGGCAACAAGATCAGTACTGTTTGTTCTTGCAGTCTGCTCAGTAGATCTTTATTTTTATTTTCTGAGCAAGACAGTCCAATAGGTGTTTTATAAAGACAATTTCATGTTCCTTCAATGTCAAAACAGTGATGTTTCTATGGTAAACAGTGCTTCAGTTTTATTGGCAATATAACCACCAGGTTATAGACCATAATTAACTCATTGGATGCCAAAGAAGGTTGAAGCGCATTGCTACTTTCACATTGTTGGGGTTAATCAAAATCAGAAGTCTAAATCCTTGCACTAACACACTGTTGCCTTTCACCGGTCATTAAGTTGGACAACATTTTTCAGTTAATGTCATGGACGGAGAAAGCTTGGCATAGATGAAATATTTGTCCATGACACTACAACCGTGATATTATTGTTATCAATATGGTGTCTATGACAATACCAACAAATACTAAGTAAGACTACACCCCAAGATTAAGATGACCCCATTTGGTGTTAAATTAAAACAAGTTACTTTGGAGATATCAGAACCCCATTTTAACTATAGAACAATGGTTTACATAAAGATATCTATTTAGATTCCAAAACTCGTTAGGAGAAAAGAAATATTCTTGATTGCGTCAGTGATTTCAATCTCAGTATTCTGTACTTAGGCTTTGGTATTTGAAACTGATTGAGACAAAGCTAAACATAGCTAAGGTAAACAAGACTAATGGTTAAAATGAGCACACCATTAGCACAGAAAAGAGAAATAAGAACGAGATAAATATTATTATTTCACATCTAAAAAGGTCATCTACAAAGATAAAAAAAACTGCTGGCTATTTTATGTTCTATTTTTGTATTTCAGTTTTGAATAGGAACATTTTTGCACTACTTATATTAGCAAGAAGTGGCTCAAGTAAAGGCTGTCACTGTTTCCATGAAAGATTTTATTGTGTATGCAACCTGCAGGTCTTACAGCAATTCATGTGCATTTTTTTTTTTTTTTAAAACAATGCCCCTTTAATAAAGTTACAAAGTTTGTACATCATCTCACTCAGGGCCAGTGCTACAATAAAGGGAGACTAGGTGAATGGGCGAGTCTCATGGACTTTCACCAATGTGGAAGAAATTAATTTATCAGGTATGCATAAATATAGTTTTCTTTCATACAGGTGGTAAGAGTCCACAAGCCATTACTCCAGGGAACTAATACCCAAGCTGTGGAGTCCACGAGTAATTGAAGGGACAAAAATGTTTTAAGGCAGGGACCTAAGTACCAGACTACATTTAGCCACCAATCAGGAAGTGTTACCCAGGTTCTGAACCAAAAATGGGCCAGCTCCTAATTTTAAATTCCTGCTTTTTCAAATAAAGATACCAAGAGAATAAAAAAAAATTGATAATAGGAGCAAATTCGAAAGATGCTTAAAATTGTATGCTCTATCTGAATCATGAAAGGAAAAAAAAAATGGGTTTGAAGAGTTTTTAAGTTAATGTTTTTCTGATTTTTAACAAAAAAAATGTTTTGACTTTCCCCCCCAGATCCCCAAGACTCATACCATTGGAAAGGTTAGGCGATTACCTTTGGTGGGTTTTGGGGGTCTGTAGCTGCTCAGATCCCTGAGATACAGGTTTCTAAGCAGCATGCCCCCTTTCCTTATACTTTGTATTGTCAATTTGAAATAAAGTTGCGTCATTGCGCGTGACGTCACCGCACGTAACGGGAAGCCCCGGCGATGCCTGTCACTATGCAGGCCTGATCGCCGGGGCAGGAGCAGGTGGGAGCCGCCAGATTGCGACGGCTCTGAGCCGTCGTTAGCACTCGAGGAGTTAAAGAGTTAGCAGATAAGGTATCATCTGAGCAGACTTGCAAAACGAAGAATTCTTGGAATTTTAATAAATTTTAATAAAACCCCGGATTTCATAGCACGAAAGAAATAACTTTCCAAATAATTTAAGAAATTTTACTTGTAATAGGCTTTATGATCTGAAATAAGGAGTTCAATAAAGCAACAAAGAAACCTAAATAGGTGTTCAAGCTGTAATCTATAAAGATGAGAGACTTAATACAATTGTATGCAAAAGTTAAGGAACCCCTGACAATGTCCATGATTTTCATTTATAAATAATTGGGTGTTTGGATCAGCAATTTCATTTTGATCTATCAAATAACTGAAGGACACAGTAATATTTCAGTAGTGAAATGAGGTTTATTGGATTAACAGAAAATGTGCAATATGCATCAAAACAAAATTAGACAGGTGCATACATTTGGGCACTCTTGTCATTTTGTTGATTTGAATAACTGTAACTACCTAGCACTAATTAATTGGAATCCACAATTGGTTTGGTGAGCCCATTAAGCCTTGAACTTTATAGACAAGTCCATCCAATCATGGCCAATTGCAAGTTGTTGTTCTTTTTGAGTCTCCTATGAAGAGTGGCAACATGGGGGCCTCAAAACAACTCTCAAATGACCTGAAAACAAAGATTGTTCAACGTTATGGTTTAGGGGAAGACTACAAAAAGCTATCACAGAGATTTAAGCTGTCAGTGTCCACTGTGAGGAACATAGTAAGGAAATGGAAGACCACATGCACAGTTCTTGTTAAGGCCAGAAGTGGCAGGCCAAGTAAAATATAGGAGAGGCAAAGGCAAATGATGGTGAGAACAGTCAAAAACAGCCCACATACCACCTCCAAAGACCTACAACATCATCTTGCTGCAGATGGTGTCACTGTGCATCGTTCAACAATTCAGCGCACTTTGCACAAGGAGATGCTGTATGGGAGAGTGATTCGGAAGAAACCTTTTCTGTACACACGCCACAAACAGAGTCGCTTGAGGTATGCAAACGCACATTTGGACAAGCCAGCTTCATTTTGGAAGAAGGTGCTGTGGACTGATGAAACAAAGATTGAGTTATTTGGTCATAACAAGGGGCAGTATGCATGGCGGTAAAAGAACACAGCGTTCCAAGACAAACACTTGCTACCCACAGTAAGATTTGGTGGATGTTCCATCATGCTGTGGGGCTGTGTGGCAAGTCTCGGTACTGGAGATCCTGTTAAAGTTGAGGGTCGCATGGATTCCACTCAATATAAGCAGATACTTGAGAATAATGTTGAGGAATCAGTCACAAAGTTGAAGTTACGCCAGGGCTGGATATTTCAACAAGACAACAACCCAAAACACTGCTCAAAATCTACTCTGGCATTTATGCAGAGGAACAAGTACAATGTTCTGGAATGGCCATCCCAGTCCCCAGACCTGAATATCATTTAAAATATGTGGGGTGATTTGAAGCGGGCTGTCCATGCTCGGCAACCATCAAACCTAACTGAACCGGAGATGTTTTGCAAGGAGGAATGGTCCAAAATGCCTTCATCCAGAATCCAGACACTCATTACAGGCCATAGGAAGCGTCTAGAGGCTATTATTTCTGCTAAAGGAGGCTCTACTAAATATTGATGCAATAATTCTGTTGGGGTGCCCAAATATATGCACCTGTCTATTTTCGTTTTGATGTATATTGCACATTTTCTGTTAATCCAATAAACCTCATTTCACTACTGAAATATTACTGTGTCCTTCAGTTATTTGATAGATCAAAATGAAATTGCTGATCCAAACACCCAATTATTTATAAATAAAAATCATGGAAATTGTCAGTGGTGCCTAAAATTTTGCATACAACTGTATCTTGATCTAATATGTGATACAATCACTGTGGAGGGGGCGCATAAGGTTATATATAATATAATAAAAAGTAAAAGTGATCAATACTGGCCCCTAGAGGCAATTTGTAACTACAACAAATAGTGCAAACAGATCTTAATACAGACCAAAAAAATCCTGTAAATATAATATGGTAAAGTCTCCTTTAGTATAGAGAAAAGAAAAGAAAAAGTCTTTTTGTATGATGAACTGATAGTTGGTATTTGGCAGCCTCCTCTTCACCAGATGATCCAGAGAAGAACTATAAAACAGAAAACAACAGAGGGGCGCCTCATGTGTAGTATTATCTTGGTGATGACAGAGATATAATTGAATGGCCAAATAGGTACTCACATATTTCACAAGCACACTTATGTGCTGGTAGGGACAGGCTGTAGATTTATATAGGTGTAACAGCTCACCCTTTCTGGGATATTTCCAATACAGTAATGCTGCAGCAAATAAAAAGCAAACAGAAAGCACTATATGTGCAGACCATTAAAAGTAAAACATAGGTGTGTACTTAGTAGCAGAAAGTGGGTACTCACATACTCCCATAGCACACCAATGTGCTAGTAGATGCAGGCTACAGATTCAGACAGGTGTGACAGCTCACCCAAACAGATAATCCTTCAAGTATTGATGAAATGGGAAGAAATGCAGGTTTTGTGCTTTCCAGTGGCTATATCCTTCTCAGTACAAATGAGCAGGTGGTAGGAAATGAAATCCACTCCAAAGATAGAAGTTAAAAAATATTTATTAAAAACAAGTAAAAAATAAAAACAACATCAAGGTTGTTACATAGAGTGGATTGTAGGGTCACCCAGTTGGCCCCAATAATTGCAACGCATTTCTCTGTTTACAAACCGTTTCATCAGGCATCTTGGGGTTATTAAGGCCGATCGTAGTATAACTCACATAATTTTTATTTATAAAAGAAAGTCTATGTTTGCTGCTCATGCTCTATAGATCAGAGCCCAATATCAATGGCATTGTTGTAATTATTTTTTTAGACTTCTGCTGCGCTATAGAGCATGAACGCAAAACTGATATACATTGTCACACCTATGAGAAACGATTTCTCAATTGACATAAGCTATTATAACTAGTTCGTCATTGGACGACTAACACACACCCCCGGTCATGTGATTCATGTGACTCGAACACAGATTTCCATATTAGACAGGCTGTGTGCCGGAGTATAGTCATATGGGCACTCAAATAATATAGAGTGCTAATTTGGAGTTGCGATAACTCTATCAGAACAAACAGGGGGCACTAAAAACTTGCAATTATCTTATCCAATAAATTTTCCTAGAGGATACATGATTGGCCAGTTCACAAACAATCTCTATCCAATCACGTCACAGATCCTCCGACTTGTAAATACCTTTGAACATATAAAAAATCTCGTTTCTAATGAAAAAGTAAATACACTTTGTTCTTTGGAGTGCCACTGTCAAGATCTTAGTACATCTTTGGTTGACATTTAAACTGTTTTAGTTAGCAGCAATAATGTACGATTTGACTAGATTAGGGAGGTTTTCATTTCCACATTAAAACACAAATTATACAAGTTTATACAAGTATATTTGACTTGATTAGGGAGGTTTTCATTTCCACATTAAAACACAAATTATACAAGTATATAGGAACAATGATATTCCTCGAAATATCATTGCATATAAATACATAAATGTATAAATAAAAGGGGAATACTTAGTTTTTTATCTACTTTTTATTATCAATATTGTCTTTTTTTCTTCAACAACAAATCAGTCTGAGAGACACCTGACAATTTACACAGGTGGGAACTAATGAGGCACACACCCACTAGAAAGGAGTCAATTGCTTGTTTGTATGTAGGGTATAAAGAGCAGAGGTAGGAATGAATATGATATGCCTGATGAAACGGTTTGTAAACCGAGAAACGCGTTGCAATTATTGGGGCCAACTGGGTGACCCTACAATCCACTCTATGTAACAACCTTGATGTTGTTTTTATTTTTTACTTGTTTTTAATAAATATTTTTTAACTTCTATCTTTAGAGTGGATTTCATTTCCTACCACCTGCTCATTTGTACTGAGAAGGATACAGCCACTGGAAAGCACAAAACCTGCATTTCTTCCCATTTCATCAATACTTGAAGGATTATCTGTTTGGGTGAGCTGCCACACCAGTCTGAATCTGCAGCCTGCATCTACTAGCACATTGGTGTGCTATGGGAGTATGTGAGTACCCACTTTCTGCTACTAAGTACACACCTATGTTTTACTTTTAATGGTCTGCACATATAGTGCTTTCTGTTTGCTTTTTTATTTGCTGCAGCATTACTGTATTGGAAATATCCCAGAAAGGGTGAGCTGTTACACCTATACAAATCTACAGCCTGTCCCTACCAGCACATAAGTGTGCTTGTGAAATATGTGAGTACCTATTTGGCTATTAAATTATATCTCTGTCATCACCAAGATAATACTACACATGAGGCGCCCCTCTGTTGTTTTCTGTTTTATAACTGTATCTTGATGATTGGAAAAAGCTTGATATCAAAATAAAATCCTAACCAAGTTATGCGGGGCCTAACTGGAACAGTCAGATTAATTAATAATGCTCCTTCCTGGGATGCAATATATATATATATTTTCTGTGACCAATCAAAAAACAATTTAGACTTAATTCATTGCTAAGGAACTGCAAGTTCCTCCTTGATAGTGGATATAAGCTACAGCTGTAACATTGTATAAATGAAACATGGGATATCTATCTATCTATTGGGTACTTATATAGCGCAAACTAATCACCCGTGAGGGTCTCAAGGCACTAAGGGAAGTGGGTAGGAGGAGGGGGGAGGGGCATTCAGTCGAAGAGTCAAGTTTTGAGGTTCTTTCTGAACTTTGTAAGGGAGATGGATTGTCTGAGGTGCAGCGGGAGGGTGTTCCATGTCTTTTCTGCCATGTGTGAAAAGGATCTTCCGCCCGCTATGGATTTGCTGAAGCGGGGGATGACTGCGAGTGCTTGGTCAGCCGATCGGAGTTGTCTGGCAGGGGTGTAGAAATTTATGTGGTGGTTTTGGGTCTGATGTTGTGTAGGGCCTTGAACGCGTGGGTACAGAGCTTGAAGGTGATTCTCTTGTTGATGAGGAGCCAGTGAAGATTCCTTAGGTGTTCGGTTATGTGGCATTGGCGAGGAATGTCGAGGATGAGTCTGGCTGAGGCGTTCTGGATACGTTGGAGTCTTTTTTGGAGTTTGATGGTGGCGCCGGCATAGAGTGCATTGTCGTAGTCCAACCCACTGCTGACGAGGGCATGGGTGACTGTTTTCTTGGTTTCGGTAGGAATCTACTTGAAAAATTTCCGTAACAGGTGGAGAATGTGAAAGCATGTTGAGGTGATGGAATTGATTTGTCGGTCCATGGAGAGTGAAGAGTCCAGGATGAAGCCTAGATTTTGTGCATGGTTGGTTGGGGTTGGATGGTGACCGAGGGCTGTGGGCCACCAGGAGTTGTCCCATGCAGATTTATTGGGTCCGAGGAGGAGGACTTCGGTTTTGTCTGTGTTCAGTTTGAGCTGGTTGTCATTCATCCAGGTGGTGACTGCTGTCAGGCCTTTGTGGACATTCTTTTTGGTGGTGGTGGGATCTCAGGTGAGTGATATGATTAACTGGGTGTCATCGGCGTAGGAGATGATGTTGATGTTGTGGGGTCAGACAATGGTGGCGAAAAGGGCCATGTAGATGTTGAAGAGGGTGGGGCTCAGCAAAGAGTCTTGCGGTACACTGCAGTTGACTGGTGTGGGTTTGGAGGAGAAGGGCGGAAGTCTGACTTTCTGGGTCCTGCCTGTGATGAAGGAGGTAATCCATTCCAGGGCTTTGCTGCGGATGCCGGCGTCGTGTAGGTGGGTGCGGAGGGTGTCGTGGTCGACAGTGTCGAATGCTGCTGAGAGGTCTAGGAGGATGAGGGCGGCGGTTTCTCCTCTGTCGAGCATGGCGCGGATGTCATCTGTGGCAGCGAGGAGGGCAGTCTTGGTGCTGTGGTTGCTTCTGAAACTGCATTGGGAGTGGTCCAGGGTGTGGTTGGCCTCAATGTGGTCAATGAGTTGCAAGTTGATGGACTGCTCTATGACTTTGGCTGGGAAGGGGAGTAGAGAGATGGGACAGTAGTTATTTGGGTCTGTGGGGTCTGCTGAGAGTTTCTTCAGCAGGGGTTTCAGTTCCGCATGCTTCCAGACATCCGCAAAGGTGCCGGTTTTGATGAAGCAGTTGATGGTGCGGCAGAGTTCAGGGGTGATGGTGTCGCTTGCTTTGTTGAATAAAGGATGCTTCAAGAATAAAATCCTTAAACGTAAACTTCAACTAATAAAATTCGGAGAGTCTTTTGGAACGTGAGACAGAAGACACCCTCCTCTAAAAGGCTTTGATATGAAACCTATTCAGAAATCCTGGGAAACTATGTTTAGAACACAGAGATCTTGGACAGATTGTGATAGGCCTTCTAAAAAGGCATAAACTGCCCCCTAACAGAAAAGAATCTGGATTGGGGCCATTCCTTCCTGCTAATTTGGAAGAGGATGTCTTCAGGATGGACCCACTCCGCGCCGGATGGATGAAGATAGAAGATGCCGTCTGGATGAAGACTTCTTGCCATCTGGATGAGGACTTCGCCGGCTGGATGAAGATCGAAGAGGCCGTCTGGATGAAGACTTCTTGCCGGCTGGATAGATCCTTCAAGCAGGACTTCAATAACTGTAAGTGGATCGTCGGGGGGTTAGTGTTAGGCTTATTTAAGTTTTTTTTTGGGTGGGTTTTATTTTTAGATTAGGGTCTGGGTATGTGTAAAAGAGCTAAATGCCCTTTTAAGGGCAATGCCCATAAAAATGCCCTTTTCAGGGCAATGGGGAGCTTAGGTTTTTTTAGAGTTAGGGTTTTTTTTTTAGGTTTTTTATTTCGGGGGGTTGGTTGGTTGGGTGGTGGGTTTTACTGTTGGGGTGTTTGTATTTTTTTTTTTTACAGGTAAAAGAGCTGATTTCTTTGGGGCAATGCCCCACAAAAGGCCCTTTTAAGGGCCATTGTTAGTTTATTGTAGGATAGGGTTTTTTATTTTGGGGGGCTTTTTATTTTGATAGGGCTATTAGATTAGGTGTAATTCTTTTTTATTTTTGATAATGTGGTTTTTTATTTTTTGTAATTTAGTGTTTGTTTGTTTTTGTAACTTAGTGGGGTTTTTTTCTCTGTAATTTAGTACTTTTAATAATGTTTAATTGTATATTTAATTAATTTGAGTAGGGTTAGATTTTTTTAATATGTTAATTATTTAATTTAATTGGTAGCTTAATTGTAGGATAATAGTTAGGGTAGGTTAATTAATAATTTAATATAGTTTATTTTAATTCTACAGGTAAGTTTAAATCTATTTGAAGATAGGGATGTTGTAATTTTAATTTAAAGTTAGCTGGTTGTTAGGTTTAGGGGTTATTAGCTTAATTTATTTTTTTGGCGATGTTGGGGGCTGACGGTTTAGGGGTTAATAGGTTTAGTTAATGGTAGTGATGTTGGAGGACAGAGGTTTAGGGGTTAATAACTTTATTTATGTTGCAGCGGGGTTGGGGAGCGGCAGGATAGGGGTTAATAACTTTATTTAGGTTGTGGCGGAGTCGCAGGATAGGGGTTAATAACTTTATTTAGGTTGCGGTGATGTCGGGGCAACAGATTAGGGGTGTTTAGACTCGGGGTTTATGTTAGGGTATTAGGTGTAAACGTTACATATTTTCTACCATATAAATCAATGGGATATCTGGCAGCATCGAACATAAGCTTTCGGTGCTTTCAGACTCAAATTGATTTCTATGGCATCCACCGCCTCCAAGGAGGAGGATTGAAAACCAGGTATGCTGGGCCAGAATAGCCGTGAGCATACCTGTTAAATGTTTGATAACTGGGAAAAGGTGTCAAATAGAGTGGAATGTGTATTCGGAACATCTGTAATGACGTAAGCATCAATCTGCGTCGAATTGAGACTGGCGGATCGTATGTTACATCATAAAATTCAACATTTGCCAGTCTGTAGGCTTTAATAACTAGGTCGGATCAAGCTCGCAACAATTACGCTGCGGTTGACAGCTTGATAGTTAGGCCCCAATAAAGTTTCCATAATTACTAGACTAAGTATAAAAGTCTATATAATAAAGGTGGAATTAGTATGTTACATGTGTATGTCCCCTGGCTGTGATGTAACACAAAATTGGTGTACCTACTAATAGCCTGTGGGCTATGTGAGTGCAAGAAATGGCTGCATTTACCTCAGATGCAACTAATCTAGCGTGCATAGTGGCTGCAGAAAAGACTGCTTCCAGTAGAGAGCCCATCCAGTGCTGTGTACATCACAGCAGAGGATCTATGTAAGGAGCATATTGACGACTCAACAGGAGGAGGCTAGGTGACCAGTCCCTGCGATAGCTGTGGCAGGCTTGTGACTTAACTCTTTCACTGAAAGTGATTATGTCACTACCCAACACTCCAATCTCCCCTCTGCCTCTCAGTAGCAGCTCTCTGAGGGGAAAATGTGTCTCAAATCTGTCTAACACCCTTTTTAACGAAGAATATGGAGCACCTCAATTCTTCACCTTCCTCCTATGTCGGCAAAGAAAAAACTAGAATACTAGAGAGGTGGGAGGGATTAAAGGGACAGTAAACCTTAAAAATAATGTTATATAATTCTGCACATAGTGCAGAATTATATAACATTATTTAAGTGCTATAGCTATAAATGCCTTTTTTACCTTTTAATATGTTAAAAATATGGCGCTTTTACAGACCCGCTCTCTGCTCTCTACTGAGCGGGTCTGTTATATTTAGTCAGCGCATCGGGCCAGCTGTATAGTCACAGCCCGGCCCGACCGCGCCATAGCACTAATGTTCATTATAACCAATATACAGTGACTCTTGTTTAAAATAAGTGTAAGTTGTACTGGTTCCTTGGCCAAAACCTGCCAGTACTCCACTGCAAGTTAATGTGATTTATTGTAAAATATGACAATTTTTATCAAGATGCATTTGCAGCTTCTGATAACTTGCGGTTCAGACTTGCAAGAGTGAGTCTGCAACCACAAATGCAAGCGCAATCTCTATTTCTTATCCCATAGCAAAGATAAAACACATCAAACTCACTTGTTTGGGGTGATTGACAGGCCCCGCTTTCATGCGATTGGTTGTCCAAGCGAAATGGATTGCGGGTGGACAGTTTCTCTGCTTGAGAAATTCTCTGCATGCAGCTTGATAAATGTTCTCGTTAGACATGTTAGTATCAATCTAGGTGTAGTGGTTGAAAAGAAAAGAGGTCATTCTGTCTCCAGGTTCATGTATCTTATATATTGTCACCACTTTTTGATTCAGAAACACCACTGACTTGCTATGTTGTGCAGAGCTACCACTTTCATACATTATGTCATGCAGAACGTAATCATTATTACTATTATCATTTTAATAAATCAGAATAACAGTCAAGAGTTTGATGTTATATCAGAAATCTATTTTCTGAATCATGGATAGAAAAGTTATCTATAGTTGCTTAACACATCACTAGGACATTTTGTTAAGAAGCAGTTATGGCAGAGTATATTATTTATTTCCGGGGGGGGGGGGGGGGGGGGGGTGTTGCGTCATAATTCTTTTTTCTCTTGTGCAGCCAAAAATCCTAGCACCGGCCCTGATCTTACTCCTTTGGAGAACCTTGAAAATTTTACAAATATACATCTAGTTAATATTTACAAATATATTTATAGTTAAGCACCTTATTCTATAGTCACACCTCTCAACAACTTAAAAATAACATGCTAATATTATATAATGATTTATTTCTATTAACAATCATAAAAAATATGTAAAATAGTGTTATCCATTTATAATTGGTGATGTAGCAATCCCATAATATACTTAAAGGGACAGTGTACACCAATGTCCATTTAATTGCATGACATACTTGAAAACGAGAGAAATCTCAATGTATACTTCCTGGTAAAATATTTTATAAATAAATAAAAATAAATAAATAATAGACACTACTATAAAGAAGAATATGCACAGATACTGATATAAATATCCAGAATAAAACCTTTTAAAAACTTACGGCTAAATTACGAGTTTTGCGGTACGGATATACCACTGAAAAATTGGCCATTGCGCATGGAATGGCCGGTAACGCATATTACGAGTTGCAACGATATAGCTATACTACAAGCATTTTAGCCTGTAGCGCAACGTTCATTCCGCGCTCAAAAAATAAAGCTTGAGTGCGAGATTTTCCATAGCGCCGTATTACAGGTTGTTCGGTCTGGATAAAATGCTTGCTTTACAGGGAGTGCAGAATTATTAGGCAAGTTGTATTTTTGAGGATTAATTTTATTATTGAACAACAACCATGTTCTCAATGAACCCAAAAAACTCATTAATATCAAAGCTGAATAGTTTTGGAAGTAGTTTTTAGTTTGTTTTTAGTTATAGCTATTTTAGGGGGATATCTGTGTGTGCAGGTGACTATTACTGTGCATAATTATTAGGCAACTTAAAAAAAAACAAATATATACCCATTTCAATTATTTATTTTTACCAGTGAAACCAATATAACATCTCAACATTCACAAATATACATTTCTGATATTCAAAAACAAAACAAAAACAAATCAGTGACCAATATAGCCACCTTTCTTTGCAAGGACACTCAAAAGCTTGCCATCCATGGATTCTGTCAGTGTTTTGATCTGTTCACCATCAACATTGCGTGCAGCAGCAACCACAGCCTCCCAGACACTGTTCAGAGAGGTGTACTGTTTTCCCTCCTTGTAAATCTCACATTTGATGATGGACCACAGGTTCTCAATGGGGTTCAGATCAGGTGAACAAGGAGGCCATGTCATTAGATTTTCTTCTTTTATACCCTTTCTTGCCAGCCACGCTGTGGAGTACTTGGACGCGTGTGATGGAGAATTGTCCTGCATGGAAATCATGTTTTTCTTGAAGGATGCAGACTTCTTCCTGTACCACTGCTTGAAGAAGGTGTCTTCCAGAAACTGGCAGTAGGACTGGGAGTTGAGCTTGACTCCATCCTCAACCCGAAAAGGCCCCACAAGCTCATCTTTGATGATACCAGCCCAAACCAGTACTCCACCTCCACCTTGCTGGCGTCTGAGTCGGACTGGAGCTCTCTGCCCTTTACCAATCCAGCCACGGGCCCATCCATCTGGCCCATCAAGACTCACTCTCATTTCATCAGTCCATAAAACCTTAGAAAAATCAATCTTGAGATATTTCTTGGCCCAGTCTTGACGTTTCAGCTTGTGTGTCTTGTTCAGTGGTGGTCGTCTTTCAGCCTTTCTTACCTTGGCCATGTCTCTGAGTATTGCACACCTTGTGCTTTTGGGCACTCCAGTGATGTTGCAGCTCTGAAATATGGCCAAACTGGTGGCAAGTGGCATCTTGGCAGCTGCACGCTTGACTTTTCTCAGTTCATGGGCAGTTATTTTGCGCCTTGGTTTTTCCACACGCTTCTTGCGACCCTGTTGACTATTTTGAATGAAACGCTTGATTATTCGATGATCACGCTTCAGAAGCTTTGCAATTTTAAGAGTGCTGCATCCCTCTGCAAGATATCTCACTATTTTTGACTTTTCTGAGCCTGTCAAGTCCTTCTTTTGACCCATTTTGCCAAAGGAAAGGAAGTTGCCTAATAATTATGCACACCTGATATAGGGTGTTGATGTCATTAGACCACACCCCTTCTCATTACAGAGATGCACATCACCTAATATGCTTAATTGGTAGTAGGCTTTCGAGCCTATACAGCTTGGAGTAAGACAACATGCATAAAGAGGATGATGTGGTCAAAATACTCATTTGCCTAATAATTCTGCACACAGTGTATAGCCTACACCGACACAAACCATTCCGCGATGAAGATAGAAGATGGTCCCATGATGGAGGAAGATGTCGCTGCCTGGGTGAAGACTTCTCGCCGCCTGGATGAAGATGGATGTCTGGACTTCAGGAACTGTGAGTAGATATTCTGGGGTTAGTGTTAGTTTTTTTTCTTCATTTTTTGGGGTGTTTTTTTTATTTAGATTAGGGCTTTGGGCGGTATAAAAGAGTTGAATGCCATTTTAAGGGCAACACCCATAGAATTGCCCCTTTAGGGGCAATGGGTATCTTAGGATTTTTTTTAGACTTAGGTTTTTTATTTTGGGGGGTTGGTTGGGTGGGGTTTTTTACTTTAGGGGGGACTTTGTAATATTTTAATGTAAAAGAGATGTTTAACTTACCCTACATACCCTACAAAAAGCCATTTTAAGGACTATTGGTAGTTTATTGTTAGGTTAGGGAGTGTTTTTATTTTGGGGGGTATTTTTATAGGGCTAGGTGTAATTGGTTTTATTTTTGATAATTTCGTTCATTATTTTTTGTAATCTTAGAGTTTTTTATTTTTCATATTTTTAGTGTTTATTATTTTTTGTAATGTTTGATTTTTTAATTTTTTTGTAGTATTAGGTTTATTTAAATTTGTAATTTCGGTTTTTTAATTGGTAGTTTTTTTTATTTTATTAGAATAGTTATGTTAGGTTAATTTATAGTTTAATCTTATTTTTTTATTTCACAGGTACTTTTTATTTATTTTAAGATAGTTATATTGTAACTTTTAATTTATAATTCAATCAAATTTTTTTTATTTCACAGGTATGTTTTTATTTATTTTAAGATAGTTATATTGTAACTTTTAATTTAAAGTTAGTGGGTGTTAGGTTTAGGGATTAATAGTTTAATTTAGTGTTTTGCAATGTAAGGGTCCGGCAGTTTAGGGGTTAATAGGTTTAGTTTATGAGTTACGATGTGGGGGACTGGCAGTTTAGGGGTTAATAGGTTTATTTATTAGCTGTGATGTGGGGGGGTGGCGATTTAGGGGTTGATGTTTATTTAGGCGTCAGCGATGTGGGGGGCCGTAGTTTAGGGGTTAATTGTTTTATTATAGTAGCAATGTGCGGGGGGATTAATCACTTTATTTAGTGTCGGCGATGTCGGGGGTGGCAGACTAGGGGTGTTTAGACTAGGGGTTTATGTTAGGTTGTTAGGTTTAAACGTAACTTTCTTCTCCCCATAGACCTCAATGGGGTTGTGTTACGGAAATTTGCCATTCCGCAATCGCAGGTGTTTTCTAACACTCTCTCCCCATTGATGTCTATGGGGGAAAGCGTGCACGAGCATGTAAACTCAGCCCTTGGCTTTTGTGCGGTATGTAGCTTAACGCACCCAGTATACGGATTAATAGGAGTTACTTAGAAGCTCCTAGTTTAGCATTGTTAATGAGATTAGGCTGGGACACCAAGTGAAAGTAGCTGGGGAAACAAAAGGAGCAATTCCCTGCATCTGAAAGATAGATAAAATAAACAGGAGCCAGCAGGTGTCTGTAAACACGTGTATGCATATGACACTGTGGGGCTTGGTTAGGAGACTGAAAATCATCATAATGTTATAAAAATAATAAGCAAAACTATACATTGTTACAAAAACACTCCCAGATGGGCTATATAAATGGATAATCTACAAAACATTTATGCAAAGAAAAATTCAGCTTTACATACATTTTGCATTTTTCTTATATCCCCTCTCTGCCCTACATTCATTAATACTTATTTGGACTGAGAACTGCAACTGTAAGATGCGTTAGGACTGTAATGTTACTTCATGGATTCTTTAAAGAGAAATGTTACTTTAAAAACACTTTAGCTAATTAAGGGATACATCAGCACAGCACAAATCAGAAAGAACAACAGAGAAATTAACACATTTGGAAACTTACAAAATGAGCTGCCCTAAAACTCAAACAAAATATTGACCACACTGTGGCCTTCATTGCAACTCTGTTCTTGTAGCCACATTACACGTGTCATGCTATTTAGCACTTTTGCTTGCGCGCAGACACCACTGGAAGAAAACTTTTAACGTGGGTGCACAGTTAATATGAGATGTATAGCTAACTTATCAGACCTATTCATATTGCATCATTTCCCAGGAGGCTTTTTCATCAATGGCATGTTGTATCCTTACTTTATAAAAAAAATAATCATAGCTCTCTACAAAACACAACAGCCGCACTTCCCTCCCTCTTCAACATCCCACCCACCAATAATTGTGGTGGTTTAACATAATTACTTTTAAATAATTATTGCTTGCAAATTCTACACCTAAACTAATTAAAAACCTATGAATAAACCACTCTAATCACTCACATTCCATCCTTCTGATATCTAAGCTACTCTTGTGTTTACAAAATTCACATCTTTACAGTATTTCAACTTTTTTGACTGAGCAAGAACATGCAGTTTTAGCAAACTTTTCAATTTACTTCTATTATCAGATTTACTTTATTCTCTTGGTATCCTTTCTTGAAAAGCATACCTAGGTAGCAGCAATGAGCTGGTGATTAAACATACACATATATTTATCTTGTTAAGGGATCACCAGAAGTGTTTAGCTAGGTCCCAATAAAAGCATTGATGTTATGGAGATGACATGTTTATCCTCTTTACAGATATTAAACATATAATTATATACAAGCAACAGTGCAACAATAAAATATTGTAATGCCTTTCTAACTACTTTATATAAAAATGCATTTGTATTTGTTTTTATGCAAAGACTTACAATGTTACTCATACACCGCTAAGTAAATATGTTGACAGTGCACTTTATAAATAAAAAATATATATCATATTTACTATTATGGTTGAAAGAGGTTGGAATTATTTCTTCCTGTAAGGTTCACAATCTTCCTGTGGAAAACTAAATGGATAAAGTATTGCAATGCATAGAAAATATGTTTTCTAATAAGATGATACCAATAAATGTGTACTTCAAAGGAATAATTTTGGTCACTAAAACGCATCATATATTAAATTGTTATTCTTCAAATCTAATGTGATTAGTAAATGTATATAATGAGTATAATATTTCAAAATGTATTAATAAACAGTAATAGAAAAAAGTAAGATAAAAAATATGCAGTGCCACAATAATAATAATTAATATTCAGACATATAAATATGTAAACCTATGAATCGGTGCAACATAAAATCTATCCATGCAAATAAAAGATAAATCCTTGAAAACAAAGCATACAATGTGCCCTTATAAATAATGCAAGAAGTACATTCTGTAGTTGAATACAAAGGATTAATAAATCAACATAATAGTGTTATAATCATAATGCACCATAGAAGGTCCAAATACAAAATGAGTTCATGTGTTATGGGAAGATGAGGGGGGAATATTCAAGAACAATTGCTTAGAGTTTCAATGCTAGGATACAGATGATTAATGTTGTGGGTTGTGTAGCAACTTTTATTGCATTATCTGTATATATACAATTGAGGATATCCTTACACAATTAAGAATACAAATTAACCAATGTTTGGCACTGTGGAATAGTTATTTAGAACCACTACATAAAAACCTGGTGCTACTGCCGCCTTAAGCCAACTATTGAGCATATAATGGGGGGTAGTTATCAAGCCGTCTACTTTTCTGCCTTCGCCGGCCCAATACGCCCGCCTAAGCTCGCCTACCTTCGCCGCCGCGGACCTGAAAAAATACGCCTAAGTTATCAAATAAAGCTGTCAAAAAGCCGCGGGGCGATGAGCAGCGGACTGTGAGAGTTATCACTCATCCGATCTCGCTGCTCTTCGGCTTTTTCCCAGCTTTATTGCTAGCCTGTCACTAAGCACTCACACTAACTACACTGTTCTATCCCTATACCGGCGCCCCCGGAGCCTCCCGCAACTCAATAAAGTTACTAACCCCTAAACCGCCGCTCCTAGACCCTGCCGCAACTCTTATAAATGTATTAACCCCTAAAACGCCGCTCCCTGAACCCGCCGCAACCTATATTAAACCTATTAACCCCTATCCTGCCCCCCCTACACCGTCGCCACTTATAATAAATTTATTAACCCCTATCCTGCCCCCCACTACACCGCCGCCACTGTAATCAAATTATTAACCCCTAAACCTAAGTCTAACACTAACCCTAACGCCCCCCTAACTTAAATATTAATTAAATAAATCTAAATAATATTTTTATTATTAACTAAATTAATCCTATTTAAAACTAAATACTTACCTTTAAAATAAACCCTAATATAGCTACAATATAAATAATAATTATATTGTATATATCTTAGGATTTATTTTTATTTTACAGGCATCTTTCAATTTATTTTAACTAGGTACAATAGCTATTAAATAGTTATTAAGTATTTAATAGCTTACCTAGCTAAAATAAAGAGAAATGTACCTGTAAAATAAAAACTAACCTAAGTTACAATTACACCTAACACTACACTATACTTTAATAAATTATTCCTATTTAAAACTAAATACTTACCTGTTAAAATAAACCCTAATATAGCTACAATATAAATAATAATTATATTGTAGCTATCTTAGGATTTATATTTATTTTACAGGTAACTTTGTATTTATTTTAGCTAGGTAGAATAGTTATTAAATAGTTATTAACTATTTAATAACTACCTAGCTAAAAGAAATACAAAATTACCTGTAAAATAAATCCTAACCTAAGTTACAATTAAACCTAATTCTACACTATCATTACATTAATTAAATAAACTACCTACAAATAACTACAATTAAATACAATTGCATAAACTAACTAAAGTACAAAAAATAAAAAAAGCTAAGTTACAAAAAATAAAAAAATAAGTTACAAACATTTTAAAAATATTACAACAATTTTAAGCTACTTACACCTAATCTAAGCCCCCTAATAAAATAACAAACCCCCCCAAAATAAAAAAATGCCCTACCCTATTCTAAATTAAATAAAGTTCAAAGCTCTTTTACCTTACCAGCCCTTAAAAGGGCCATTTGTGGGGGCATGCCCCAAAACATTCAGCTCTTTTGGCTGTAAAAGAAAAATACAACCCCCCCCAACATTAAAACCCACCACCCACATACCCCTAATCTAACCCAAACCCCCCTTACAAAAACCTAACACTAATCCCCTGAAGATCATCCTACCTTGAGTCGTCTTCACTCAGCCGAGCAGCGATGGATCCGAAGTGGACAGCCGGAGCGGAAGAAGTTAATCCTCCAAGCGCTGAAGAAATCTTCCATCCGATGAAGTCATCATCCAGGCGGCGCTGAAGAAGTCTTCGATCCGGGCGATGTCATCTTCCAAGAGGCGCTGAAGAGGTCTTCTATCCGGGCGATGTCATCTTCCAAGCCGGGTCTTGAATCTTCCTCCCGCCGTCGCGGAACCTCCTTCTTCACCGACGGACTACGACGAATGAAGGCTCCTTTAAGGGACGTCATCCAAGATGGCGTCCCCTCAATTCTGATTGGCTGATAGGATTCTATCAGCCAATCGGAATTAAGATAGGAAAAATCTGATTGGCTGATTCCATCAGCCAATCAGATGAGCTCGCATTCTATTGGCTGTTCCGATCAGCCAATAGAATGTGAGCTCAATCTGATTGGCTGATTCCATCAGCCAATCAGATTTTTCCTACCTTTATTCTAGCTAAAATAAATACAAAGTTACCTGTAAAATAAATATAAATCCTAAGATAGCTACAATATAATTATTATTTATATTGTAGCTATATTAGGGTTTATTTTACAGGTAAGTATTTAGTTTTAAATAGGAATAATTTATTAAAGTATAGTGTAGTGTTAGGTGTAATTGTAACTTAGGTTAGTTTTTATTTTACAGGTACATTTCTCTTTATTTTAGCTAGGTAAGCTATTAAATAGTTAATAACTATTTAATAGCTATTGTACCTAGTTAAAATAAATTGAAAGTTGCCTGTAAAATAAAAATAAATCCTAAGATAGATACAATATAATTATTATTTATATTGTAGCTATATTAGGGTTTATTTTAAAGGTAAGTATTTAGTTTTAAATAGGATTAATTTAGTTAATAATAAAAATATTATTTAGATTTATTTAATTAATATTTAAGTTAGGGGGGCGTTAGGGTTAGTGTTAGACTTAGATTTAGGGGTTAATAATTTGATTACAGTGGCGGCGGCGTAGTGGGGGGCAGGATAGGGGTTAATAAATTTATTATAGGTGGCGACGGTGTAGGGGGGGCAGATTAGGGCTTAATAAATTTATTATAGGTGGCGACGGTGTAGGGGGGGCAGATTAGGGCTTAATAAATTTATTATAGGTGGCGACGGTGTAGGGGGGGCAGGATAGGGGTTAATACATTTAATATAGGTTGCGGCGGGTTCAGGGAACGGAGGTTTAGGGGTTAATACATTTATTATAGTTGCGGTGGGCTCCGGGAGCGGCAGTTTAGGGGTTAATATGTATAGAGTAGCTTGCGGTGGGCTCCGGGAGCGGCGGTTTAGGGGGTAATAACTTTATTTAGTTGCGGCGGTGTAGGGGGGGCAGATTAGTGGTGTTTAGACTCGGGGTACATGTTAGGGTGTTAGGTGCAGACAGCTCCCATAGAAATCAATGGGATGTCTGTCAGCAGCGAACTTGTACTTTCGCTATGGTCAGACTCCCATTGATTCCTATGGGATCCGCCGCTTCCAGGGGTGGCGGTTTGAAAACCAGGTACGCTGGGCCGTAAAAGTGCCGAGCGTACCTGCTAGTCATTTGATAACCATTGATTCCTATGGGATCCGCCGCTTCCAGGGGTGGCGGTTTGAAAACCAGGTACGCTGGGCCGTAAAAGTGCCGAGCGTACCTGCTAGTCATTTGATAACTAGCAAAAGTAGTGAGATTGTGCCGCACTTGTGTGCGGAACATCTGGAGTGACGTAAGAATCGATCTGTGTCGGACTGAGTCCGGCGGATCGAAGCTTACGTCACAAAATTCTACTTTTGCCAGTCTCGAGCCTTTGATAACTAAGGCGAATCAGCCTCGCCACAAATACGCTGCGGAATTCCAGCGTATTTGAGGTTGACGGCTTGATAACTACCCCCCAATGTCTCAAAAACTAGACATTCGATTTGAAGGTTTTATATTGCCCAATAGCTCTTTAAATGATTAATTATAAATAAAATAACAAACTTTAATTATATTATATTAAATATATTATCCAAAAGGACTATAAACACTTCAAAGACAAAAGGCTTCCTTTCTATTGGTTGATATTAGCCAAATGACTAAAAACTGTTACTAGATTAAGTTCCATTTCAGGTAGTTTGGTATGCAAAGGCGAATTGACCAATGACACAGTGATCTACTAGACTATGATTGTTTCGATTGGTCGCTGTTGGATTTAAATTTTGGAGAATTTTTTTAGTAAATTTTCTGATCTCTTGGCTTGACAAAAGCTCATTTATGCACCGGAATTTGTAGCCTTTGTTTTCCTTTTGTTTTGTTTTCCTTTTTCCTTTTGCAGTAGTGCCCCCAACTGATGCCAAGATATCCAGTTATCAGCCAGGAATACCTGGGGTGCTGCTATATGCAGAAATATGTTCTGGTTAGTGTATCCCCTTTTTTCCTGTAATGATCTTTGTCTTTGAAGTGTTTACAGTAATTTTGGTTAATAATTTTTAATATAATATAATTAAAGTTTGTTATTTTATTTATAATTAATAATTTAAAGAGCTAATGTGCACTATGAAACCCTCTAATGGACTGTGCCATTTTTGGGGCATTATATGCTTGATATTCTTACATAAACCCCGATATTCAAAACATTGACAGGCCAACAAGAAACTGCCTGCTTGGGTTCGACAGGCTCAAAGTCTCTCAATATATTCCAAAAAGGGGTTGAACCGTGAAGTGCTGACGAGTGGCGATGTGTCTCCCCTAGGATATAATGGGAATTGCTACTTCAGCAAAAGTCCGCCGATATCGCCACTCACCTGCGCTATCAGTGGAAGGGGAGGGGGCTGTATTTGAAGTATTCCTACACAGCACAGACAGTACGCTCACTGAAACAAAGATAGGTTTCTGTGTAGGAACACTTCAAATAATAGATACTTAAATTTACACCTACTGAACCAACACTACCTGCCTCACACCGGAAGAGACAAATATGGCTGAAAACCTGTACTTAACCTGCAGGGCAGTGCTTAGAATATATCACACTACTGTAAGTAAATGCAGGTTACTCCCATGGAACGCACATCTTACTCCTACCGAACACCTACATATACTTAATGTCTGTGATCTACCTTGGTAATAAAGTAAATAATAAAACCTTTCCTATTAAAGGGACACTGAACCCAAATAGTTTTCTTTCTATTTTAAGCAACTTTCTAATTTACTCCTATTATCAATTTTTCTTCATTCTCTTGCTATCTTTATTTGAAAAGCAATAATGTAAGTTTAGAAGCCGGCCCATTTTTGGTTCACAACCTGAATTGTCCTTGCTGATTGGACAGCACCAATAAACAAGTGCTGTCAAGTGTCCTGAACAAAAATTGGCTGACTCCTTAGCTAGGAGTACATTAGAAAGTTGCTTAAAATTGCGTACTCTATTTGAATCATGAAAGAAAAAAAATTGGGTTTAGTATCCCTTTAAAACTTTAGGAGCTATGTTGATGCATGTATATACAATGTTTCATGCATATGCATTTTCTGGTATAAGGCATTTTAAACAGTTTTTGCTTTTTTGTGTCTTCTTTAAAAAACAAAAAAACAAAAAAAAAAACAATAATATTTATTTTTCGTTATAAAAATATGTTATGAAAGTCAGAAGTTGCAAATTTATAGTTTTACATAGTTGCATAATGTTCAACATTGCAAATTTAAAAATCTGCAATTATGTAAAAATTCAAAGTTGCGGCTACTGACGTATTAGAAAATACATATACATGAACCATATTTATACATATAATGCTCCTATAAGCTATAAACCCCTTATGTACCCTCACCCCCAGCACAACCTAACCCCACTACACTATTAACCCCTTATCTGCCATAACCCCCATTGCTATTAACCCATAAACCACCATTACTCCCACCGCAATAGACCCCCCACACTAATAATCCCCACACTTCCACAATCTCCCATCACAATAACCCTTAACTTATTAACCCCCTAACAGCTAACCCCCCCAAGACCCCCTAAGTTACACAAAATAAAAAAACACTAGTAATACATAAAATAAAAAATTATCACCAAAAACAAAAATACATTGCTGTCGGCATTTATCAATGTGTGGCGAACATGGTTTGCTATAGTGGATCATGTCCGTCTGCACAATGATAAATGGACCCCTAAAACTAAGGTCTATTTTTAAAAAAGCCCATTCCTAAAAACAAAACAAAAAACTAAACTAACACTAAAGCCTACTCTAAAAATTGCCCTAAAAAGGGGCATTTGTCAGTCAGTGCCCTAGCTCAAGTGATGAGCACTTTTGCATTAAGAAAAATCCTATACTAAAACCAAAGTAACCCCCCAACTCCCTTAAAAAAAAAACTATCTTTAAAAAACATCTATCCTAAAATAAATGCCCTGAGAAGTAATCATAGCTGTTTTGCATTTAAAAAATCATATTTTTAAAAAAATTATATTATTAGCTAAATTATATCATTAGCTCTCTAAAAGTAAAAAAAAAAAACACAATGTGGCCCTTAATGGATAAGGTTGTATAAAGTTCTCAACAACATTAACATTGTTACAAAAGTATTTAATTTTCAAGAAAGCTTAGAAGTTTCTTTCATCTAGTATAGCTGGTATTAAATATATATCTTATAACACTGATGTAAATGGTGTATCATTTTTTTTCAATGTCCTATAAAAAATTTATAGCAACACTGTCCACACATAAAGACATTTTCTGAATGTAGCCTCATAATTTTGCT
Organism: Bombina bombina; assembly: GCF_027579735.1. Classification (NCBI taxonomy): domain Eukaryota; kingdom Metazoa; phylum Chordata; class Amphibia; order Anura; family Bombinatoridae; genus Bombina; species Bombina bombina. The sequence continues at coordinate 477,459,758 of NC_069499.1, forward strand.
AGTATTTATAATTATTGTAAATTAAATGAACAATAAAGTTAATATGTTATATCTACTTAATATATATCTCTAATTAAGTACTGTGTTGCAAAAGGACTGCATAAAAATAAATGTTTTAAAATAAAAGTATTAAACTAAAAGTTCAGTCAGTCTAAGAATACGCCCCTACAAACAAGATGTAAAGAAACTCCTGCTTCATTTTGTAGCATATTACTGGTCAGGGCAATTTCAGAACACTTAAAGAAACATTCTCATGGAAAGTGAAATGCATAAAGAAGCATAACAAACAAGAGATGTAGGAAGAGTTTATACTGGGCTTAAATGACAAAATGAGGGAAATTCAAAAGGTAAAAGTAAGGATAAGGTGAAAATAAATATATATTTTTTTCCATTCTATTAATATTTATGCAAATAGTCCAGGAAATGTAACCAATCAAAAACATTTTTTTTAAAAAAAATCTATTTTTATTCTGTATTGCATCTAAAAAGATCATTTAAAATGTAGCAAACATGGTTTTAAACAGATGTTTCGGCGCTTACAAAAATAACTTTTTGTTTTAATGCCAGTGGATATTTCTCCTTGTCCACTAACATACAGCTAGATTACAAGTCTGTGCGTTCGTCTTTTAACGCTGAAAATATGGTATGGCACTCTTAAAAATGACGTTTTTTAATGGGATTCCCATAGCACTGCCACTATGAGTTTTGCGTTCTGGCTAAAAAAAACTGCGTTAGACCCTAAAACAACAAGATCCGTAACGCCATCTAAAGTCAGTAGTTATGAGTTTTACGCTACAATTCTGTAACATAAAACTCATAACTAAACTGCTACAAAGTAAACTAAACACCCATAAACTACCTATTAACCCCTAAACAGAGGCCCTCCCGCATGCCAAATACTATATTAAAGTTATTAACCCCTAATCTGCCGCTCCCGCCACTTTAAAAATATTAACCCCTATTCCGCTGCTCCTTGATATCATCGCCACTATAATAAACTTATTAACCTTTAAACCACTGCCCTCCTTCATCGCAAACACTATTCAAATATAATTGACCCCTAATCTACCGTCCGCCCACATCGGCCCCACTATACTAAAGTTATTAAGCCCTACACCGCCACCACTATAATAAACCTATTAACCCCAAGCCCCCACAACGAAATATACTAAACTAAACTATTAACCCCTAAACCAAAAGCCCCCAAATCGCAATAAACTAAATTAAACTAGTAACCCCTAAACCTAATTCCCCCTAACTTTAGATTAAAATTACAATTTCCCTATTTTAAATTAAATTAAAACTTACCTGTACCTAAGTTTAAACCAACAATTAAACTAATATAATTATTAAACTAAAATTAAAACTACCAATTAACTAAAACTAAACTACACATTAAAAAATCCTAACATTACTCTAAAAATTACAAAGTATCTAATTAAATTTTTTTTACTAAATTACAAAAAATAACAAACACTAAATTACAGAAAATAACAAACGAAATTATCAAAAATAAAAAAAGAATTACACCTAATCTAATAGTCCAATACAAATAAAAAAGCCCACTCAAAATAAAAAACAAACCCCTAGCCTACAATAAACTACCAATAGCACTTAAAAGGGCTTTTTGTGGGGCATTTCCCCAAAGATTTACCTGTAAAAAAAAATACAAAGACCCCACCCCACAGTAAAACCCACCACCCAACCAACCCCCCAAAATAAAAAACCTAACCTAATAAAAAAGCTAAGCTACCCATTGCCCTGAAAAGGGCATTTAGCTCTTTTACATTGCCCAAACCTTAAACTAAACAAAAAAAAACATCCAAAAACCCTTAAAAAACCTAAAACTAACCCCCGAAGATCCACTTACAGTTTTTGAAGTCCCGCTTGAACGATCTTCATCCAGGCGTCGAGAAGTCTTCATTCAGGCGGTCTCTTCAATCTTCATCCCGGCGGCGAAGTCCTCATCCAAGCGGCAAGAAGTCTTCATCCAGACGGCCTCTTCAATCTTCATCCAGACGACATCTTCTATCTTGATCCCAGCGGCGTGGAGCAGGTCCATCCTGAAGACATCCGGCACAGAGCATCCTCTTCATACGGTCACCGAAAGTTCAATGCAAGGTAAGCGATTCAAGATGGCGTCCCTTGCATTCCTATTGGCTGAAAATTTTGAATCAGCCAATAGGATTTAAGCAGCTCTCATTCCATTGGCTGATTCGAATTAGCCAATAGAATGAGAGCTGCTTAAATCCTATTTGCTGATTTGAACAGCCAACAGGATTTTAGCAGCTCTAATTCCTATTGGCTGATTCAAATTTTTCAGCCAATAGGAATGCAAGGGACACCATCTTGAATTGTGTACCTTGCATTGAAGATTCAGTGTACAGCAGTGACCGTATGAAGAGGATTGCGCCGGATGTCTTCAGGATGGACCTGCTCCGCGCCGCCGGGATCAATATAGAAGATGCCGCCTGGATGAAGATTGAAGAGGCTGCCTGGATGAAGACTTCTCGCCGCTTGGATGAGGACTTCGCCGCCAGGATGAATATAGAGGAGGCCGCTTGGATGAAGTCTTCTTGCTGCCTGGATGAATATTGTTCAAGCGGGACTTCAAAAACTGTAACTGGATCTTTGGGAGTTAGTGTTTTATTAAGGGTTTTTTGGGTGTTTTTTTTTTAGTTTAGGGTTTGGGCAATGTAAAAGAGCTAAATGCCCATCCAAATGCCATTTTCAGGGCAATGTATAGCTTAGGTTTTTTTTAGAGTTAGGTTTTTTATTTTGGGGGTTGGTTGGTTGGGTGGTGGGTTTTACTGTTGGGGGGGTCTTTTTTTTACAGGTTAAAGAGCTGATATCTTTGGGGCAATGCCCCACAAAAAGCCCTTTTAAGGGTCATTGGTAGTTTATTGTAGGCTAGGTTTTTTTATTTTGGGTGGGCTTTTTTATTTTGATAGGGCTATTAGATTAGGTGTAATTCTTTCTTTTTTTTGATAATTTTGTTTTTTATTTTTTGTAATTTTAGGTTTTGGTGTAAGGCAGGTTATGTTTTATTTCACAGGTAAGTTTGTATTTATTTTACCTAGGTAGTTAGTAAATAGTTATTAACTATTTACTTACTAGTCTACCTAGTTAAAATAAATTCAAACTTACCTGTGAAATAAAAATAAAACCTAAGCTAGCTACAATATAACTATTAGTTATATTGTAGCTAGTTTAGGTTTTATTTCACAAGCAAGTATTACGTTTTAAATAGGTATTATTTAGTTAATAATTGTAACTTTAATTTAGCTATATTTAAATTATGTTAAAGTTTGGGGGTGTTAGGGTTAGGGTTACGTTAGGTTTAGGGGTTAATAGTTTTATTTAGGTTGTTTGGATGTGGGGGGCTGACATTTTAGGGGTTAATAGGTTTATTTAGTGGTAGTGATGTGGGAAGCCAGAGGTTTAGGGGTTAATAACTTTATTTAGTTGCGGCAATGTTGGTGAGTGGCGGAATAGGGGTTAATAGATTTATTTAGGTGGCGGCGATATCGGGAGCGGCAGATTAGGGGTTAATAACATTAGGTAGGTGGCGGCGATGTCGGGGGCAGCATATTAGGGGTGTTTAGACATGGGGTTTATGTTAGGGTGTTAGGTTTAAACGTTAGTTTTCTTTCCCCATAGACTTCAATGGGGCTGCGTTACGGAGCTTTTCTTTCCGCAATCGCAGGTATTAGACTTTTTTCTGACACCTTCTCACCATTGATGTCTATGGGGAAAGCTTGCACGAGTACGTCTTGTATTTTGGTGCGGAATGGAGCTTAAAAGCACCATATCGCCCGCACATGCCAGGTTTTTTAAAACTTGTAATTGCTGCACTATAGGGGGTTAAATAACGCAACTTTTGATGCTTTTGTTAATTTCCCTATAGCGCTCAAAACTCGTAATCTAGCTGATAGACTTAAATATCAACCAAACAAGAATGCACTTACTACTAATTGTATAATTTGAACTTTTTTTTCATGCAAAAGCGCTTTAAAAAAAGTGTTTAATTGCTGCTCTTTCATTGTTATTTAATTTAGTTTAATGTCTTTTTAAGTGTTTTCCTATATTTAGTGGATGTGACAGTGTTCCAGACATTCTGCGTACAACAGCAAAGCAGCAAGTGTAACAAAAGTAGAAAACACATTAAGTCCACAAAGCCTGAAAAGAAGCTTTTACTTTATACGCCTTGTTTGATGTAGTGTGAAATAATATATTATACACGAGTTTTACAACCATAATTGAGATAAGTATGAATACGAATATTCAATATTACACTAAAGTTTCTGCATAAAGGTACATTTTCATTGGACGTTTGACCTCTGCACTGCTTTTCACTAATTAAAGGGTCATGCCAACCCAAAATTGGAATTCACATGGGTGCATTTCACTTTTGAAAAGAAACAGTTTTGCAATATACATGAATTAGCAAAAATGCTTCCAGTAAAAGTTGTAGTTGTTTCAATATTATATTTAAAAGGACAGTCTAGTCAAATTAAACTTTTATGATTCAGATAGGGCATGCAATTTTAAAGAACTTTCCAATTTACTTTTATCATCAAATTTTATTTGCTCTCTTTGTATTATTTTTTGAAAACTAAACCTAGGTAGGCTCATATGCTAATTTCTAATCAGTTGAACTGCCTCTTATCTGAGTGCATTTTGACAGTTTTTGACAGTTATACACTGCTAGTTCATGTGTGTCATATAGATAACATTGTCTGCACTGATTCGGCTAAAATGCAAATCTGTTAAAAGAACTGAGATAAGGGGGCAGTCTGCAGAGGTTTAGATACAAGGTAATCACAGAGGTAAGAAGTGTATTAATATAACAGTGTTGGTTATGCAAAACTGGGGAATGGGTAATAAAGGGATTATTTATATTTTTAAACAATACAAATTCTGGAGTAGAATGTCCCTTTAAGTACGAACTGTGCACCAGCATTTTAAACACAACATTTGCTTAGAGAGCCTTAGGTGCTTGTATTATCTGGTAATTAATCAATTTGTTAATTGCAGACATGATACAAGCCCACTGGTGCTCTGAGCAGCTGAGGTATTTCAAATGCTGGTGTACTGAGCATATCTAGATATGCTTCACATGCACGTGCTGAGAAAAATGATAATGCTAAAACAGTGATAATTTTTACTAAAAGCATTTTTAAAATGTAGTATATTGTAAATACGTTTTATTCACAGATGTAATTAATCTACGTGCATTTTAATTTTGACTGGAATGTCCCTTTAAATGACAATTCATTTGTAAAAGCTGTGATAAGTAAATGCTGTAATGCATTATTGCACTACTAATTGCATTACTGGCAATGTTCAGCTCTGGTTTAGCAGTGCATTGCCAGTCCAGGGCAAGATTACATATGCGGCGGCGTCCACAAAAGCCGGCAATGCCATCTTTTACACGGTTTTGGTATCACATATACAGCGCCGCATATAAATGCGGCACATATATTTCACCTGTCGGCCACAGTTTTTACTCCCATAAGCTAACATAGAACCGCGTTGCAAAAAGGTATCACATATTAAGTGCAAGGACTTACGCAGCAAAATGGAGAAATTTTACTCCATTTTCATCTCGCCACACATAGGCAGGCGCAGCAAGCCTTGCGCTGAGTATGTGAGCACCGTAACTCCCGTAACTGCCTGAAAACAACTAACACCTAACCCATGCACAATGTCTATTTAGCTCCTGAAAATAACTAACACCTAACGCATGCGCAATATCTATCTACCTGTCAACCACAATCCCCCACAGCAATAACTAATAAAGAATATTAACCCCTAATCCGCCATTAACCCACATCACAATAAACCTAATAAAGTATATGAACCCCTAATTCGCCATTACCCCACATCGCAATAAACCTAATAAAGTATATTAACCCCTAATCAGCCATTAACCAACATCGCAACAAACCTAATAAAACTATTAACCCCTAATCCGCCAAACCCACACAACGCAATAATCCTAATAAATCTATTAACCCCTAATCCGCCAAACCCCCACAATGCAAATAACGAATGAAATTACTAAGCCCTCTAACCTAACACCCCCTAAATTAACCCCAATTACCTAAATTAAAAAACACTAAATTACAATTAAGATAAAAAAAGCTAACATTACTTAATTTTTTTTTTAATTAATCTAACATTACAAAAAAATAATTAAATTAGATTAGGGATTTCTGGGCATTCTTAAAAGAGCTGAATGCCCTTTTAAGGGCAATGCCAATACAAATGCCCCATTTGGGGGCAATGGGTAGTTTAGGATTTTTTAGTGTTAGTTTTTTTTTATTTTGGGGGGTTTGGTGGGTGAGGAGTTTTACTGTTAGAGGGGGACTTAGTATTTTTTTTAAGAAAAAGAGCTGTTTAACTTAGGGCAATGCCCTACAAAGGCCCTTTTAAGGTCTATTGGTAGTTTAGTATTAGATTAGGGGGTGTTTTTATTTTGGGGGGGGGGGCTTTTTTATTTTCATAGGGATTAGGTTTAATTTTTTATTTTTGATAATTTGGTTTCTTATTTTATGTAATGTTAGACTTTTTTATTTTTTGTAATCTTAGATTAATTAAAAGGGATACAGAACCCAATGTTTTCTTTCATGATTCAGATAGAGCATGCAATTTTAAGCAACTTTCTAATTTACTCCTATTATCAATTTTTCTTCATTTTCTTGCTATCTTTATTTGAAAACGCAGAAATTTAAGATTACGAGCCGGCCCATTTTTGGTTCAGACCCTGGATAGCGCTTGCTTATTGGTGAATACCATTTAGCCACCAATGAGCAAGTACAACCTAGGTGCTGAACCAAAGATGGGCCGGCTCGTAAGCTTACATTACTGCTTTTTAAAATAAAGATACCAAGAGAACAAAGAAAAATTGAAAGTAGTTAAAGTTGCTTAAAATTGCATGCTCTATCTGAATCATGAAAGAAAAAATGTGGGTTCAGAATCCCTTTAAATTTAAATTTTTTTATTTTTAAGTAATGTTAACTTTTTTATTTTAATTTAAGTTATTGGGGTTAATTTACGGGGAGTTAGGTTAGAGGGCTTAGTAATTTAGTTATTTGTGTTGTGGGGGTTTGGCGGACTAGGGGTTAATAGATTTATTAGGATTATTGTGTTGTGTGTGTTTGGTGGATTAGGGGTTAATAGTTTTATTAGTTTTATTAGGTTTGTTGCAATGTGGGTTAATGGCGGATTAGGGGTTAATATACTTTATTGGGTTTATTGCGATGTGTGTTAATGGTGGATTAGGGGTTAATAGTTTTATTAGGTGGATCGCAATGTGGGTGAATTGTGGATTAGGGGTTAATAGTTTAATTAGGCTTATTGAGTTGTGGGGGGTTGTCGGTTTAGGGGTTAATACTTTTATTATTGGTTCCAATGTGGGTTTGATGGCGGATATAGGGGTTTTACGTGTGGGGTTTATTTTTGGGAGGCGGGTTAGACTTTTACAGGAGATTTGACTTTTTTTTTAATTTTATTTTTTCTAAAGTGCCGTAAATCACTGGCGACTCCAGAAATTTGTATTTACGCACATTTCTGGACATCACTAGTTTATTCGACTTACGGTACTTTATGAACTGCCAGCGAGGTTTATGTAATACCCCGATGTGCAAGGTGAAATTACAGGCGGCGTGGGTTTCAGCAGTTGCACTGAAGCTTGCGCCGTATATGTAATCTCGCCCTCATTGTTTACTATGTATACCCCTTTGTGAAGGTTAAACCAATTACTATAGGCAAACAACAATGAAGAAAAAAATGCTCTATTGAATCAAAGCATATTCTTATTGCTTCTTAATAAAACATTTATACAAATTATATTATAACAAATATTAACAAACAAAAATGTGTTTTCAAGTATAATTGTAGAATTAGTAACAATGACCATAGTTTAACAATACAGTTCCAAGTTAAATTGTTATTTAATAATACATCAAGTACCTCTTCTTTTAACCTCCCTTTCTCGTTTTCTTGTATATCTTCCCTCTATTCGTATCCGTAATTGATCTAAAAAATAAAGGTAAAAAAGACAGAGGGGATGTGTCAGAATTATTAGAATTCGAAATTGAAACATCAGTGCTCCATTACGTGATACAACTCTAAAAACTGCAGTGCAACTTTATTTTTAAGTTACTCACTAGAAATGCTAAAACAGTTTAATCCAGCTACCTGTCACAGGCACGTTACCAAGGGTATTTGGTATGATAGAACACTTAAAGGGACAGGAAACCCCAATTTTTTCTTTCATGATTTGGATAGACCATAACATATTAAACAACTTTCCTATTTACTTCTATTATCAAATTTGCTTCATTCGCTTGTTATCATTTGCTGAAGGAACAACATTGCACTACTGAGATGTAGCTGGACACATCTAGCTAGCCAATCATAAGAGACAAATGTGTGCAGGCATCAATCAGTAACTAGCTCCCACTAATGTAGGATATGTGTGTATTCTTTGTCAACAAGGGATACCAAAAGAATGAAGCACATTTGAAAATAGAAGTGAATTTAAAAGTGTCTTAAAATGACACGCTCTTTCTGAATCATGCAAGTTTAATTTTGACTTTCCTATCCCTTTAAAGGGACATGAAACCCAATTCATTTTCTTTCATGATTCAGATAGAAAATACAATTAAAAATATATACTGTATCTAATTTACTTCTATTACCAAATTTGCTTTATTCTCTTGTTTTCTTTGTTGAAGAGATAGCTAGATAGCTAGTGTGCACTTCTTGAGCGCTACATAACAGGAAATAGTACTGCCATCTAGTGCTCTTGCTAATGTATAACAGTGTTATAAAACCTATACCATATAGTACTGCAGACACGAGCACACTCCTGAACTTACCTTCCTGATTTTCAACCAAGAATAGCAAGTAACCTAAGACAATTTGATAAAAGAAGTAAATTGGAAAGTTATTTAAAATTGTATGATCTATCTGAATCATGAAAGAAAAATGTTGTGTTGTATGTCCCTTTAATTGAATCTGCATAGGAGTTTGCATCTGTGTATTCTTTCCTTTACAAATGTGTGTTTCTCTCATCATTACATTTTACCTGCTAGTCTATTAATCATTTCTACAGTTAAACATAATTTATTACTTCCTCCCAGCATCTATGTCACATATCTTGTTCTCAGAGGTGATTCCCAGAGCCAACCACCATACATTTGGAATGCGGTCCAGTTTTTATGGGTCCAATTCCTTCTTCTTAGGACAAAGTGGTAAGAGGGAGGTTTATATAAGAAAATAAAAAAGAAATAGTTGAAACTTTTGACCTGTACCAATCTCCATCATTCATTTGATTATCTGTCTGAAATTCTCTAAGAAAAATGTTTTTATCGTTTGCAATTCATTTCAATAAATATGTCTGGCTATTTCATGATAACATTTAAAAAATATATCTAATTTACAGGTAAAACAGCAGTTACCTGCTATTTTACCTGTTTATTTGACAAGAGAAATAGTATGGTTGTGTTCTATTCGTTCTTCTTGTATATTAGAAATCAGAATTCTTGATTACTAGCATACTGCTTACAAAGTTCAAAAACATATAATTCTTTTTTAAGTCATTCAAGTTAAACCCTCAGCACTAATATATGAGGTTTGATGCTGTTTCTATCTTCAGAGAGCTCTGATTGGAGACCGCTTTTCATTAGGAAACTTTTTCTTCTTGATTGCAAACAGCTTATTCACCATGGGAAGTAGCAAACGAAACAATTCTCTCAAACAGTTTTCCAGAATTAGCTGACACCAAAAGCACCAATTGAATCACTTTCTCTATGAAGAGTTGCTAATAAATGTTAAATCTCCCAACCAAATAACTAAGGACTTCATGCTATATACTGTGAAGCTGCAGGAATGCTGGTCTGGCAAACAAATTTGCATTAACTTGGGGAATTTGTTGCTGGAATTAATTGCTGGAGATTATAAAAAAAAAGTACAATATAAAACCAGAGAGTAAAAAAAATCTACTTATTTAGACATATGCATGGGTAAGTTCGTTCGAATGATTCGTTTTGGAATTTTTCAATTGTTCAGTTCGGTCAAATTTCGTCCATGCAGGTATTCAGTTCGGACGAATAATGGATTTGAATTTGTTGCCGTTGTTTCCAATGCGAACAGCTAATATAGACAAATAATATTAACAAAAATCTTACATTATAGGATTCAAACAATTAAAGGAACCTATTTTTCAATGGCAAAAGAACATACAATTCCTGTATGACTAAAATCTAGAATTTAGTGCCTGACCGGCTGTCCATAACATCTGTCATTAGTAATTCTATGCCAGGATCGGACAGGGGACGATGCACAAAAGAATTGTAAGACCCCCTGTACATCATTACAAACAAAACAGCTTATTAACTAAGCAATATAACTCCTTCCTCCCAATACTGCACTTTTTTTGGCGCCAAACTGCATGAACGTATGAATAAATCAATTTTGTCAATCATTCATTCATTTTGTATGTTTCGTCCAGTTATGTGTTGGTTGGTTCATATATCTAATGAATCAGTAAAATTCAGTCAAAATTGCATTCTTCCGAAGCGGAAAAATACATCACTAGTTTCTATTGTAACCTTACATCAATTGAGTAAATCTTATTCTTATTAATAGTATGAAAAACATTAATTGCTAATTTATAATCTGTATTTAAATAAATATGCCATAATTAGAGTTTTTTTTCATACAGACTCCAACATTAGGGTGGTGATATTGTAATATGAAGGTTATCATGTAATTATATCAAAACTTTTTTTAAATAACCTATAACATTTAGCAATTGATGATATGATAACTTAACTCAATGGGAAACTAAAAAAGCAGTAATAACACTAAAATGTCTCAAGATCAAAATTACATGGCAGACAATAAAGTCTTGGTGCCTGTAAAAAAATGTTTCTTAAAGATTTTCACATTTATTCAAAATGAGTGTAAGTAAACCAGATTTTTTCTGCAATACAATATTCAAAAATGAGTTCTTCTGAAAGGATATACAGTACGAGAAATACTGGCACTGTGAACAGTCAGAGGTTAGGACCTAGTAACAGCTAGGGCCGATGCTACCCTCAAAATAATACTATTTACAAATTACCCCACAATCAAAGAGAGAATTATAGGACACAGAAAGGGGTTTTAGCACTCTACCTCTAAGAGATAATGAATATAATTAAAAAATAACTTTAATGTTTAAGAATAAAACATACAGGACACCCTGTTATGATACCAACCACCACATAAAACAACACTATTGGTTGCACACACCCCTGTTTCCTGGCCGATAACAGCAAACATCGGTTTCAGGTGCCAGTGGTTTACAGACCGTGGCTAACAAACGCGTTTCGGCCTGTTAATGGCCTTTCTCAATGTTAAAAGTAGACAAAGTGTGGACAAACCGAGCGTGTCTCGGACATTCCTTAAATACCCCATGGTTTAACGCACCCATCAATCATAACGCGATGCGTCATCAAGCTCCACCCCCTATCTCATTTTGGAAGTTCATTGGACAAAACAGGGGTGTGAATACCAGCTCGGTGCTGTGATTGTGGTTCACATGTAAATTACTTATTGTTATTGTTTTCATGCTGCTTCGAAGTTATATGTCATATGCAGTATTGACATTCTTACTTAGGTTATCAAGTATCATGACAAAGTATCAGCTGCTCTGATGAGTGACCAGTTATATTTGCCGATTACTAACATCTCATAATGTAATGAGATTCATCCCTCTAATGCCTTGCTTTTGTATAGAGACCAAAAAGCAAAATGTATAACTAAGGTCTATAAAAATGCTGCATATATTATTGCCTAAACCAATTATTTTATGTGCATCACTTGCCGGTTAAAACAAATTAGCTTTTTGGCTTTTCTAGTAAGCATGAGACAAACACAATTTGTTTCCTTAATGTCTCTTTAAAGGGATTAAGCCAAAAGTCAAAATTAAAAGTTAACAATGCAAATAGAGGATGACAAAAAAACAGCAACTTTCAGATTTATTTCCATGATCAAAGTTCACATTGTATGGCTGTCATATGACAGGGGGCAGGGAAATTGAGGAAACTGTCAGAAAAAAACTCTATTGCTCATTTGAAATTCAGAGTAAATGCCATTGTATTGTACAGTTATTATGCATTTTTTTGGTTATGCACTTCTACTGTATTAAATGGTCCTTTAAATACATCAAAGGGTTGTGTTTCTATTCCACTGGAATTAAAAAGAAAAAGAAGCCCCTAAACTACTTGAGATGCATAGAAAGCTACTGCATAGTAAACTAATGCATCAGAATAAGGGTCACACTATAAATGTTTAGTTTATGTATCAGGTTAATACTTTAAATTTAAATCACTGCTACTCGACCTTTTACTTTATGGTACCCCTGATTAACTGAGTTCTCAATTGCTAGCGACATCCCAAGGAAACTACTAAATCAATTAACAGGATACAATATGATAAGTATATACAAGAAATATAACAGCTTATGACAGGAGGTGCTGCAGACTAAATGGAGATTACTGATCAGTGGTGCGTTTAACTTGCACCTGTGACGCTTATCATTATTAATAGCTTTTACAGATATGAATAAAATAAAATCTACAAAATAGTTCAAATGTAAATGTCTATAAATATTTTACTTCAGTATGGGAATATCTAGCAATTTAATTTGGCCACATAAACTTTAAAAAGGTATTTAAAGAGCATATTGATCTAAAACTAATTTATCTCAATAGTCAAAAATCCAAAGCTTCATGAAGCTTTTGTAACAATTAATGACTTACAGAGCAAGCGCTAACTCTCTGTTATACATGCGCTAAGGGGAACTAAGGGTGAACATATTGCACAGCCATATTGCTTCATTTCATTGGCGGTAATTGTAGTGCTCAATAAATTCTTTTTCTTATGATACCATGCTATATAGAAACAATAAGATTTAATTGTTGGGATATTATTTGTTTACAAGAACAATTAATTTAGGGCTAAATTACAAGTGGAAATTTGCCTGTTTGCAATGACAAGTGTCTGGTTATTGCTACCTGAGCTTGCGGTAGCAATTAGCACTCAGAAAATTAACCAGAGATCCGATCCCTGGTTAATTCTCTAAAAATGCTCCAAATGCTCTCAAAATAGAAGGCATTATAGTTTTTTATTTAAAATAATGTAGTTTTTTGTTATTGATAAAAAACAACTGCCCTAGGCAGTTTTTGAAGTCTAAAGTTGGTGGGAAACGGAACTGAAAAGTGCCTTTACATTGCGGTCTATGGGAACTGTGTGTTCCCAGTAAATATATATATGTATATGACTATATACATATATATTTACAAATGCGGCAATCGCTGCGCTTCTTACTCCCTTCTCTGAGCTTAGGTTCTAATGCTGTCTCTTACGGCATCAGAATAAGGCTCCCATTGGAGCCCATGGAAGCCCGCTCTCATCAGCGAAATGCGTCCCAGCAATGCGAACATGAGCTCCCATTGCTGTTAAATTGCAATACCAGCGCACATTAGCTTGAAAGCAATATTTAGCACTCCACTTATAATCTGGCCCTTAAAGGGACATTATACACTCATTTTTTGTTTGCATAAATGTTTTTTAGATGATTTATATAGCCTATCAAGTTTTTTTATTTTAATGTATAGTTTTGCTTATTTTTAAATAACATTGCACTGATTTTCAGACTCCTAACCAAGCCCCAAAGTTTTAGGAGAATACCGTCAGATACCTACTGCAGCTTGCTCCTGTTTGTGTAAAGGGTCTTTTCATATGCAAAAGAAGGGAGAGGGGGGAGTGTCTTATTTCCCACTTGCAGTGGGCTTTCCAACTACCTTTTCAAAAGACCTAAACCGAGAGCTTCTAAGTAAGTTTTTAAACAGTTTTATACTGGATTTTTATTTCAGTATCTGTGCATCCTATTCTTTATAGTAGTGTGAATTACATGAAGTCATATGAAAATTGGTGTATACTATCCCTTTAAAGTTTCTTTAACATGCCTTTAAATTAAAAAGAGATTTCTTTTTAGACAAATTGGGCATACACTCTGGTAGATAAGTAGTATTTTAATTTACTGAATTAAAGTTACAGATAAAACTGCTATAGCCTATCTATTTCCCCATTATTAAAGGGACAGCATACCGTAATATGTTCCCCTTTTTAATGTGTTCCTAATAATCAATTACCTATTGAAGTTTATTAAATTGTTTATAAATATATCCTTCACCTTTATTTTCTTATTTGAATTAGCTGGTTTTGCCTATTGTATCCCCACCTATACTAAATATTTCTGAACTTAAAGGGACAGTCAAGTCCAAAAAAAACTTTCATGATTCAAATAGGGCATGTAATTTTAAACAACTTTCCAATTTTTTTTTATCACCAATTTTGCTTTGTTCTCTTGGTTTTCTTAGTTGAAAGCTAAACCTAGGTGGTTTATATGCTAATTTCTTAGACCTTGAAGGCCGCCTCTATGTTTGACAGTTTTTCACCACTAGAGGGTGTTAGTTCATGTGTTTCATATAGATAACATTGAGCTCATGCACGTGAATTTACCAAGGAGTGAGAACTGATTGGCTAAAATGCAAGTCTGTCAAAAGAACTGAAATAAAGGGGCAGTCTGCAGAGGTTTAGATACAAGGTAATCACAGAGGTAAAATGTGTATTATTATAACTGTGTTGGTTGTGCAACACTGGGGAATGGGTAATTAATGGATTATCTATCTCTTAAAACAACAAAAATTCTGGTGTTGACTGTCCCTTTAAGTTCTGGTTACAAAAAAACAACAACATGTAAACGAGAAGGTTTAAATAAAATAATGCTCACATTTTCCATTTTTCTTCTATTGGCCCAATGATCTAAAGGTCTCTGGGCTGGCAATATTATTAGAGAATGCTCACCAGTACTTCTATTTCCCTGGTGGAATGATCTAAAGCCAAGGGTATGGGTAGTTTGCGTTGCAAATTTGTAATAGTATAGAGGTTAATAGGTTAGGAGGTATTGGCAGTATATGGGTTAATTAGTGTAGGGGTGTTTGTGGTGGGCTATTGGTGGTATAGGGGTTAAGTAGTGTAGGGTGAGTTTACGGTGGGCTATTGACAGTAAAGGGGTTAAGTAGTGTAGGGGGTGTTTGTGGTGGGCTATTGGCGGTTTAGCGGCTAATAGGTTAGGAGGTTTATTGCAGTGGGCTATTTTCGGTTTAGGGTTAATAGGTTAGGAAGTTTATTTTCATGAGCTTTTAGCATTTTAGGGGTTAATAGGTTAGGAAGTTTATTGTGGTGGGCTATTGGTAGTTTAGGGGTATATAGGTATAGTTATTAGGCTTGGTGCAATGCATTTAAAAGGGATCCTTTACTTGACAATGCCAATGTCAGTGCCGATGCTGCTTGGAATATTTTGCCAGCATAGCCACCCATTGCAATATATAGTAAAAATGCCCCTCTGCAATGCTGCCTTTAAAGAGTAATGTTGGCACCTTTGTATATTTTACCAGCACTCTTGACATCACATTGGACCCCTTTTGAATATATTGCATCACTTTCGATCGGTGGGGCCTAAAGGAGGTCACATATGAAATATACAGCTGTCAGGGTTCTTATAATTGAACATTTTACAAAAAAATTCTTTAAACAATTTGTTTTTCATGTGTCCTCCCTTAAAGCAGCAATATGGCCATTGTGCTAACTTAAATAGATATGGATAGAGATATGGATAGAGATGCATTTTTTTGAGTAACAAACTCTAGTTTCTTGATGATAGAGACAATGTGAGTCGTGGCTAAAAATGCAAATCTTTTAACCTATTTAAATTGTGTTCTTTTACATCCATGACTGTAGCAATGTTACACACTGCAGATGGACTGGATTTAGAAAAAATATTATACAGCACAAACGTAGTTGTAAACAGGACTGAGAGTTTCCGCTTGTCTACTAGTCTTATATTAGTAATAAATTGTAGCTGAGTAATAAATCAGGTTTCTGCAATCTATATCACTGAATGAACTAGTATATTTTGTTCTCTGTTTCAGTAAATTCTCTTGCTGTTAAACTATAGTGATATTTTTTCCAGTCTATTTATTAATACTTTTTTTTTTAAAGGAATTCAAACACTTTCAGGTGATTTCTGCCTATAGGGAGCAACATTTCACTTCCTATAACGCTTTACCTCAAATGATAAAATATAAAATGGACTTTCACATTTGTAGATGCCAGAAAAGTCACTTGCTTGGTCACAAAAGAATGAATTTAGCAGCATAAATTCTCTTTATCTGACCTTGTCCAATAGTAAAAAAAAAAAAACATATCTAGAATAGGACATAGTGTGAGTCTGCTGCTCTATATTATTGTCAACTAGCATATGAGAACTCAATTTTTATTTTCTCTTTCGATTTCACACTATGGATTCAGAAGAAAACCACTGAGTTGAAAAATGAGATTATAGTCAGTTGCAATATTTAAAGAAATGAACATGGTTTTCACCTGTGGGACTGTGCCATTTGAAACTTGTTGCAAAACTAATTGTATTTCAACAAAATATATATTTCTTTATTCTGCCTCTTGTAAACTAGTATTATGCTCCCTTGTGTATGTATGTATGTATGTATGTGTATATATATATATATATATATATATATATATATATATATATAGGTGGCCCTCGTTTTACAATGGTTCAATTTACACCGTTTCAGAATAACAACCTTTTTTTCCAGTCATGTGACTGCTATTGAAAAGCATTGAGAAGCAGTGCATTTATTAAAATAGCCAGTAGGTGGAGCTATCCGCTTGTGTTGCAGCAAAGCCAAGCAAGCTGAAATTAATCAGTTTAACCAGATCTGAGCTATCGAGCAGATTTCAAAGGAACAAGATCTTCCTGTCTATAACTCAGTCCAGGTTGGAATGCATAGAAAGAACAGAAAAATGGAAGTGAAGTCTTGTGTTGTGTGATTATTTTATTAGGTTTATAATGCTGTTTAGCAAATGTTTTTGTTCATTTAACTTAGTTTAATTATATATTCTGTGTTGTGTGGTTATTTTATTAGGTTTATAATGTTGTCTAGCATTTAAAGTCTTCATTTCAAAGCTTTAAAAATAATGTATTAGGTGTTGCTTATAACAATTTTGAGAGGGGCCTGGAACCTATGTCCCTCACTTCCCATTGATTTACATTATAAACTGGGTTTCAATTTACAACGGTTTCGATTTACAACCATTCCTTCTGGAACCTAACCCCGGCGTAAACTGAGGGCTACCTGTATATTTATTTTTTTATTTGTATTTATATATGTATAATATGTATGTGTATATATATATATATATACAGTATATATATATATAAATATGTGTATATATATATATATTAACATGCACACAGACATACACTTCCTGTTAGCTTCGGTTTCAAAATTGTTATAGAAAAGGAACCATCTTATTCCAAATACACATTTTTCCTATAGATAAATTATGTGGCATTTTTTAAGGTGGTTCACTGTTTGTTTTCACAAAGTCTCTTTGTATTTTTTAACACATGAGATAGTGAATATTTTATATTACTATTTCAAAGTTTTAAATTAAAGGGACAGTCTGCACCAGAATTGTAATTGTTTAAAAAGAAAGATATTCCCTTTATTACCCATTCCCCAGTTTTTTTTATAACCAACACAGTTATATTAAACACTTTTTACCTCTGGGATTACCTTGCATCTAAACCTCTGCAGACTGCCCCCTTGTTTAGTTCTTTTGACAGACTTGCATTTTAGCCAATCAGTGCTGACTCCCAGGTAACTCCACAAGCATGAGCACAATGTTTATCTATATCGTACACATGAACTAACAGCCTCTAGTTGTAAACAAAATTTCAAAATACATTCAGATAAGAGGCAACCTTCAAGGGTTAAGAAATTAGCATATGAACCTACCTAGGTTTAGCTTTCAACTAACAATACCAAGGGAACAAAGCAAAATTGATGATAAAGGTAAATTGGAAAGTTTTTTAAAATGTCCTATCTGAATCATGAAACTTTATTTTTTACTAGGCCGTCCCTTTAATTTTTAGTATTGAGACACAGACAAATGTGTTATTCAGGTTGACCACTAGGTGGTGCTGTTCTGTTTATTTCAAATTCAATATTGCCACAAAATCATTTCAGTGCCATTTTTATTTTTCATATTGCATAACTTCATCATAAAACAAATGCCTTTTACCCCAGCAGCATTTATTACCCCCTTCATCACCTCACCACTTACATTTCCTGTCTTTTGCCATCCACATCTCTCTGCAGTCTTTCACTCAGCTGCTTTTTGTTATGCTGTGCACCAAACTACACCCTCCCTCAGCACATCTAAAATAGTGTACTTCAGTTAGTTAGTTACTAATACTGCTCTGTTCTGTGGCTCTGCTCACACTGATTATAGACTTTCCTCGTCACTCCTCCATTGTACCATTGCTACCTGGCAATCAGGTAAGTCACCTAAGTACACTTTACACAACCCAGTCACACACACCATTTTCATAAGTAACCCTATAACTGCCAAACAGCTCAAATTATTCATCTTATTTTCCATTTTTATACTTCAGTTGTGATATTATTTAATTGTATGAGTTCTGCACTTTCTAATAGACCTCATATCACACTCAAATTACCATGAAGAGAGGGGGAGAGAGAGCAAAAGAGAGGGGGGAAAGAGAGCGCAAAAGAGAGGGGGAGAGAGAGCAAATGAGAGGTGGAGAGAGAGAGTAAAAGAGGGGGGGGGGATATATTTTTTATCAAACAGTGTTAATCTGAGTGTAACTGTACTATTAAATGTATTTTTGATGTGTTTAGTACAATTTTTCTTAACGCACTACCCTTTCCACATTCTCTGAAGTCGCACTAACCCGACACGTGTTAAATTAAATTTTGCTCAAGCAAACACATTTAAATTCAACTCGTAATATACACACTATGCAAGCAAAGAGTCTAGAAATATCTCATATGGCTTGCGTGCTACAGTTAGCTTGCTACTCGAAATCTAGCCCTAAATATTGTGCTTAGTCTGGACAGTGTGTAATAGCTTTATCATGGATATCCATTGCTTGTTTAACTCGCATGTAATTTCAAGTAGTAATATATAAACAATGATCTACAAGGGTATTCTAAGGGATGTAAGATTTCAGAGTTAAAAAAAATCATTGTCCAATATAAGGATTTAAACAGCACACATTTTCATTTTTAAAAAAGGAATGTTTCAAATTCTTTTTTTTGGTGGGTCCTTCATGGATTCTTTCCATTCGTAAGATGTGCACAGACAATTCTTTTTTTGGCTGAATAATGTGTCATAAAAAAAATCTTTAATTTTGTCCAAGATTAATTTCTGGGGTCATTCAATTCAGCTGAATTTTGACAACACTATTCTTTTATTAATTGGAATCGGAATCAATGAACCCCTTATTTCTTAAGGGGAACATCTTCAGGACAGCAGAGGAGCAGCTGAACAGCAGCTTTAATAAAGATAAAGTAGCAGCAAGTGCTACTGCTACAAGCAATCAGCAACACAAAAAAGATCTCTTTTAATATATTTATTTTATGGAGTCAGGATTGACAAAGAACAAAAGGGAAACTTTCATTCTTGTTATTTGAATCAATCAACAGGAAATTAAATTCCTAGTTATATTTATTAAAGTTGTAAATTTGAACTAGTGTAAATCAAACTTTTGAAGCATTTCCTGACTGCAGAGAAGGTGTTCTAACAACATGAACAAAGTTGTTAACCCATTACTTGTTCCCTAAAAAAAGCCTTTACTTATAACTTTAAAATGTGTATTATAATATTTTTCAGCTTTTGGTTACCCAAAGTTGTTGCTTTAACCTTTGTCAGTTTACCTGTTACCTTTCTAACATTTCAGTTTACTAGACTGGAAAAATTAAGTAGTGTAGTATTATAGGATTTACAGGTGCAGGCCACAAGTGTTATGTTAATAAGCATTACAGCCTCTTTGCATCACCTCCAGTTTATAATATATTCCCCAAATTCTATATATATATTCCCCAAATTCTATGAAAACGACTATGGTTTTTCTGTGGGCTAGTAAGCTTTTAGCAGTTTTCCACCAATGTGTATGTGATTAAACACTTTTTGTAAAAAGGAGAAATATTTCCACAAACTCTATTCTCACAACATGCTGTTGAATCACTGTCACAACTAATACATACATACAGAGATTGATAGATAAAAAATATAGATTTATTGATATCGCTATTTATAAAATGTTAAGGTGGTCCCTAGTTACTATGAATAAATAATAGCCTACATCTATACTATTTCAGACCTCCCTGCTGTCACAGCTAGTAAAGGTGAAAGTCACGGTTTGAGAGGTTTGCCCACTGTCCCACCAGCGGAGTCTCCAGCAAAGGCCCACCTGATTCCACCAATGACTTGTCTGCTTTCCTTCCCCATCATGGGTTCCCCACAAAACAACTATGGGTAACTGGCCCCAAGTTCTCTGGCCTGATTGTCTAGGAAGCCTCCAGAAAATGTTGGAATGCATGCTATAAGGGAACCTACTTCTTGTGCTCTCCTCACCCTCTCTTTTAGAGCCCCTTTTATGAACCTGCAGATGAAGGTTCAGGGTTTGAGTAATGTAGGCTCTCGAGTGGGCCTTAAACACAATTTAAGTAGATGCGGTCTTAAGACCTCTCTGCAATCTCAAGGCTGGCAAATACAATGATAAATAATGGCAGCAAATGCTGCCCACTTGCCGTGATGTCGAGTGGACAAGGTTCCCCCATTGGAGTCTTGTTTATCTGGATTTTAATAACTTGAGGCCTTTGTCTGAGTAAGGGCCAAAATGGTGGATTTTGTGACTTTGTCAGGTTTTACGCCTTGCCAACCTTGTAAATCACCAGCTATCAATGCAAGTATGTTAGTTTTAGGTATAAAATATTAATAACATGTTTTACTGTACTAGCCTGGAGTGTCTGACAATCATTGTAGCTGAATGGTAAAAATTATACTGTATAATATAAATATTGAATTTAATATAAAAATATTTAATAAATATTGAAGAAATACTATTTGTCTTAGAACACCAATAGTAAGGCGTTAAATCACCAACAGTAAAAACACTGCACCACAATAAAATAAATCTCCTATTCATAGGAGAAGATTAAAACAAATAAAAAAAAGAGTGCAAGTTAATTCTTTCATATCCCTGTCTGGGAATGTCACAATAACGATCACAGTGTTTTGAGGCATGTCTCTACTAAAGAAATTGTTTTGCATATTGAAAATTGTCAAATTTCCACTAAAGTCTTTCCTGTCCTTTGAATGTTGGCAGTTTATAATGATGATTTTTTTGTAAAGTAGCATTCAGAATTACGTCATATTTGCATATTGTTTGCTGATAAATGTTCTCCTTTCTTAGACCTGGGGGGACTTAAAGGGACATGAAACCCACAATTTTTCTTTCATGATTCAGATAGATTATACATTTCTGAATAACTTTTCAATTCACTTCTGTTATCAATTTTGCTTCATTCTCTTGGTATCTTTAATTGAAGAAGCAGCAATGCATTCCTGGAAGGTAGCTGAACAGAGTTGTAAGCCAGTGAAAATGGGCATTTAAGTTCAGCCACCAATCAGCAGCTAGCTCCAAGCTCCTGAGCCTAGATATGCATTTCAATAAAGGATACCAAGAGAATGAAGCAAATTAGATCATAGAAGTAAATTGGAAAGTTGTTTAAAATGGTATTCTCTATCTGAATCATGAAAGAAACGTTTTGGGTTTCATGGCCCTTTAAGTGCTCAAGCTGACACTCATAACAAATCACTGGCCTCTGGGTTACCGTCACATTGCTTTGTTTACGTGGCTGTAATTGTAGTACATAATACAATTTTTTTTTAGGAATCCATGATATATATTAGAAATTAAGCTTAAATATATGCATCTAAAAGAATAAATAATTTTAATGTTTTTTAATGTAAAGATTAACCTTTTAAAGACAGACAACGTACAGCATATGTTGTTTAGCCCCTTGGGACACAAGCCGCAACCTTTACAGCGCCTGTGTCCTGGGCTGTCAGAAAACTCGCTGCATAGGGGCAAGTGAGGCATTACAGAAATAGCATATTGGAGGACATGGTATTCCTGTGATCGCATGCCTTTCAGACATCAAAATTGGGGTGCCTCATTTACATATACTGTGGCTAGTTGACTGCATGTGAGGCTATCCAGCAACAGCACAGTAATGGTCAGTGAATGTATTCTGTAAATGGAGCATAGATACTGGTATGCTGCAATGAATGCTGGTATCAGGCTCAGAAGTGAGGCAGTCCAGTGATGCTCAACAAAGTGCCCCATGGTCATGTGTAAATGTTTTACAATTACAAACATTTAGATAACTTATTTTGCAAGCATGTAACCTAAGTGTTGCTTATTGTTTTTATATGTTAATAAAGTTATAAGTGCTGCTATGTTGAAGCCTAGATTTACCTTATCTAATTTTGTCTGCTGAGGACAATTATGGATAAAGTGTGTACATAATGGCTGTGTGCAATATAAAATAAACTATTTAACAAGATTTAACATTGCCATATTCCAGATAGACACTTTACCTGCTCCTAATTGTCCTAAGCAGAAGATATTACTGAGTAATACCAGCGCACGCTAATGTGTACTAGTATTACATACTAAGTGTGAGTTAAGCGCATGAGTTCGAGCTTCCATAGTCTCCAGTGGTAGCCTTGTTCTGATGCCGTCAGAGACGGCATCAGAACCAAAGCGCAGTGAAGGGGGTAAGTAGCACAGGGATGGCACCAAATATGAACTGATATGTGCTTATAAACGTATAAATGTATGTGTTATTATGTGTAAATACATATATGAACACATAAATATATATGAATTTAAGCATATACATATATACAGTATTTACAGGGAGCACACAGTTCCCATAGACCTCAATGTAAAGGCACTTTTCAGTGCCTTTTTTTTTTCTAACACCCCACTCCCACCAAGTTTACCCCCAAAATATGGCCTAGTGCAGTTATTTTATTAAAAATTAAAATGGTACAAATTTGCCCGTTTGCGGACGCACAATAAATTAGCGCTCCACTTGTAATCTAGCCCTTTATGAGCATAGAGGAAAAAAACTACATAATGCAGATTTAAATTATGAAAAGGCATTCCAAAGTTTTTTCCCCCACTGTGCATAATTAAACCTTTTATAGGAATTACATTTTGACTTTAATGGTTCTTTAATCTTACTTTATAATTTGATTTGCATTGACCATGAAAGTAAATTCAATGCATATTTTTTATTCCCCTAAAATGAATGCAAAGTATATATTTTTATTTTTTAAATGTGTCAGTCACATTTATTCAGTATATTATTAGAAACACGTTTCCTGCTCTGACTGACCTTATATTAAATTGGAAATTTTCAACCTTCTTTAAACGTTTATCTCTGCATTAATGTTAGTGGAGGAAAAGTAATGTACTAAACTTAATATATCTTTATTAATTAGGATATTTTATCTTGACCTTGCCTATCGACCTTGTTTGTTTTCCATACAACTATATTAATTAAAAAACACATTAATATACAGGTTGTTGCAATTTACTTTACATGTTTGTTATTTTAAAAAATTCCAGTCTAGATACTTTGCTATTCATTGCTAACTGTGCTCCAAAAGTTTCAGGAATGAATTCTATCCTGAGGTACCACTTTACAATTTGCAAATATATAAGATTTTTTAACGACTTTTGCTTGGTATAATAACTTGGTTTAGCCATCTCATCATAACATGATATAAGATGGGGAAGTATAATTATGTTTATGCTTTTATTAAAAAGTACATTTTAGTTGGAGCTGTCCCGCTACCTCAAGTGCTGATCTTGAGGTCAAATATAAAGTGAATGATATATTTAAATTATTCTCTATAATTATATTTTTATTTAAAGGTGAAAGTGTATATAAGAACCTAAATAATGTTATTCATTGCTAGTAATTTGCAGCTCTTATTATCTAGATCAAAGAGCATATAACAGGGATTAATTCCACTTAATTGCTATAATAGCATGGATTAATTTCACTTGAATGCCATGCAGTTGCCACACTTTTTGTCATTTTAGGTTTACCATTTTCATGGTAAATTAAATTCAGAAAATATGTCCTTAAAATAATTACAGTTATAAAACCTACCCCTTTTGTAATATATAATAATGACATTTTACCTTATTTTCTTGAATAAACCCAGGACATATTTGAATTTCTGGCCTCCATAGCCCTTATTCATGCTGTAGAATGCAGGTAAAGCACCTTAATTTATAAAACCTGTGGTTAACAGATTAACTCTTAATTGTCATGTGCATATCATCTTATCTATGGCATACTGCCATATAGTGGAAGTTTAACAGTAGGTACTCCACCTGTAGTTTATAGTAAAAATGTGTTTAAAAACAATTCTCAAATATTTAGGTCTCAAGCCACACAAGATTCAAGTGCAGATTTGGTTTTCGCTTGATTACGGTATTTGACCGAAACATGTCAGCTTGAGTACACTGTGCTTTCATTTGTGTGCTGGACCCCCATGGGTTGTATTTTATCCCAAGTGGAGAGCAAATAAAGAATTTTGTTTTAACTTTGCCTCAGTATAATCTTTATTTTTTGAAAGCTTACTATTGACCAGGATCCTGGGTCAAAGGGAGCTCGTATTTCACTCTCTTCCTGCAGCACTACTGAGCAGTACCAGAACAACAAGGAGGTGATTGGCTGAAAATTATCATGTGATCGGACCTACAGTCTCACTGGTTTTGGAACAGCTACACACGGAGCTATACACGCAGAGTCCAGTGGCTATACACGCAGAGCCCGGATACAGGGGACCACAGCACGGCATACATGGCACACAGGAAACAGTGACACGGAAAGCAGTGATTGGGTACGGCCATAGGCTGTTTTGGGTACAGGTTGCTCTTGGGAATACCACTACCGCTAGTGTTTTATTGTTTATTGTGCATAGTATATTTCCGTAGTGTGGTTAACGTTTCCAAGGACTTATACTGTTATTACGGTTTAAGCTGCATCTACACTCTGTATGGTGGATCAATGGAGAGTGTCTTTGAGAGAGGGAATTTTACCCTATCAAGGGGGGATTTTGTGATTGTGCATTTTACAATACATCTAGAGTTTTGTCTATATATATATATATATGTGTGTGTGTGTGCATGTATATACAGTATATATGTGTTTATGTGTATATATGTATGTACAGGGAGTGCAGAATTATTAGGCAAATTAGTATTTTGACCACATCATCCTCTTTATGCATGTTGTCTTACTCCAAGCTGTATAGGCTCGAAAGCCTACTACCAATTAAGCATATTAGGTGATGTGCATCTCTGTAATGAGAAGGGGTGTGGTCTAATGACATCAACACCCTATATCAGGTGTGCATAATTATTAGGCAACTTCCTTTCCTTTGGCAAAATGGGTCAAAAGAAGGACTTGACAGGCTCAGAAAAGTCAAAAATAGTGAGATATCTTGCAGAGGGATGCAGCACTCTTAAAATTGCAAAGCTTCTGAAGCGTGATCATCGAACAATCAAGCCTTTCATTCAAAATAGTCAACAGGGTCGCAAGAAGCGTGTGGAAAAACCAAGGCGCAAAATAACTGCCCATGAACTGAGAAAAGTCAAGCGTGCAGCTGCCAAGATGCCACTTGCCACCAGTTTGGCCATATTTCAGAGCTGCAACATCACTGGAGTGCCCAAAAGCACAAGGTGTGCAATACTCAGAGACATGGCCAAGGTAAGAAAGGCTGAAAGACGACCACCACTGAACAAGACACACAAGCTGAAACGTCAAGACTGGGCCAAGAAATATCTCAAGACTGATTTTTCTAAGGTTTTATGGACTGATGAAATGAGAGTGAGTCTTGATGGGCCAGATGGATGGGCCCGTGGCTGGATTGGTAAAGGGCAGAGAGCTCCAGTCCGACTCAGACGCCAGCAAGGTGGAGGTGGAGTACTGGTTTGGGCTGGTATCATCAAAGATGAGCTTGTGGGGCCTTTTTGGGTTGAGGATGGAGTCAAGCTCAACTCCCAGTCCTACTGCCAGTTTCTGGAAGACACCTTCTTCAAGCAGTGGTACAGGAAGAAGTCTGCATCCTTCAAGAAAAACATGATTTTCATGCAGGACAATGCTCCATCACACGCGTCCAAGTACTCCACAGCGCGCCTCTTCCTGGGTCTAAAATGAGGAATCTGGCTTCCTCCAATCACGGCGTTGAATCAGACACTGATTCCCCCGGGGGGGAAGCCGTGATTGGAGGATGACCTATCCATCATTTCTGATGTCAGAAGTGGCTTGCAACGACCAGAGGAAGCTGGAGCTGCTGTGAAGATTAAAAGGTAAGTTTTTTTTCTCAACAGGAGTGAAATGTAAATTTTGATGAATTAAAGTGCCCCTGTTTTTAATCAAATTTTTAAAAACCGGGCACTTTAGCATCAAAATTGACATTCACTTTAAATGAAAACAATGCTCATTAAACTATACAGAGCAGAATCTCTTCTCAAAAATCCAAACAAGGCGACAACCAAAGTAAATTTCCAGGTGGCTCATTTGCTTGATGTATATTTTATATTTTGGCTACATCTACACTTAAATCCTAGATTTTGCCTCTTGGCCTCCAGTCCTAAAATGTTTACTATCTGGAAAATTTAGAAAGTTTTCCGACCCCTGGTCTAGAATTCTCCCTGCCTAAAAGATTATTACTTTAGCACTTATTGAGTCTTCATATGTTTTTGTAACTATAACTAAACATCCACTTGTATCATATTATATTGGGTCTACTTGCATAAACATTTTGAAATAAAAATAACTACAGAATAATATATTCATATATTAATTGTACTGTATTTATAAGATTAAATGCAATTATTTTTTATATAGTTTAAATATTAATCTTATTTTAAGTTCTGATAAAACTGGGCAATGTGGTACTGTATAGTTCCTAATATTTTATTTAGAGATGTGTTATACAGAATCCAACTATACCTTTAGTCAATTTACAAAACTAATCCATTAATATTGTCTGAAGTATTTACATAATATGATAAAATAAATATGCCATATTACATATGGTTTACTAAAATATAAATAATTGTGTTTACATTGAAAATATATGAAGGCAGATCCATTCCTTATTTTTCACACAGAAGATTTTTGATTTCTGTTAAAATCCACACAGTTTTTCTTTTTTTTAACAATCTCATTTCTCACTACACTGCACATCGGCTTTCGAAAATATGCACTGAGTGACACCCATTAATTTCACATTATTCAAAAACCAGGGAGATGAAGCAGAAGGCTTTTTTTCACAACTCCTTGTTAGAGTTACATTCTAAACTTTGCCCTAATAAATGTCAAGTAATATTGTATTTAATCTTTTCTCAAAAGTAAGGGAGTAGCAACGGGATTATGTGTCTCTGGAAGAGAACAAGCTGCAAAAATGTAATATTGGCATGAGCTACTGCATAAAGCAATCATAATGTTTTTCTTGTGTCCAGCCTCACTTTTAATTTCAGTGGAATTGAAAATGAGATACTTATATTAATAAAGGATAAGTATTTTGACAGTAAGATTGGGCCTTCTGTGATAAAGAATTCAGCTAAAAAGTACTAATTAAGTTTATAAATCGCCAGAATAACATGATTCCATGTGGTGGTTAATATACAATAGACAAAAACATAGACTTAGATTTATAAGAATTAATAAGACTATTCAGTGTGGTAAAGTTCTCCTATCCTGTTTTTTTTCCTCCCTGTTTTATTCTACAAATAAATCCTTTGGAGTTAAACACCCTGCAAAACGCTGGGGTCATTAGATTGGAGCTGTTGAGGCCTCTTGCAGAGTAGTGGTTGTTCAGGGAGAGTGGAGTTGATGACATTGTATAGGCAGAGCTGCTCTTTTTGTTTTGTTATTTTTTTTTTAATCTAAGAGGTTGAGGGAGGCTACAACTACAAACAGGGGAAATCTAGGGAGGCTGCAACTACAAAGAGGGAAGACTGAGGGAGGTTGCAGCTACAAAGATGGGAGACTGAGGGAGGCTGCAGCTACAAAGAGGGGAGACAGAGAGGCAGCTGCTACAAAGAGGGTAGACCGAGGGAGGCTGCTGCTACAAAGAGGTGAGACAGAGAGGCTGCTACTACAAAGAGGGGAGACTAAGGGAGACTGCTGCTACAAAGAGGGGAGACTGAGGGAGGCTGCTGCTACAAAGAGGGGAGACAGAGAGGCTGCTACTACAAAGAGGGGAGACTAAGGGAGACTGCTGCTACAAAGAGGGGAGACTGAGGGAGCCTGCTGCTACAAAGAGGGGGGGCTGAAGGAGGCTGCTGCTACAAAGAGGGGAGACTGAGGGAGCCTGCTGCTACAAAGTGGGGTGACTGAAGGAGGCAGCTGCTACAAAGAGGGGTGACTGAGGGAGGCTGCTGCTATAAAGAGGGGAGACTGAGGGAGGCTGCAACTACAAAGAGGGGAGTCAGTGGGAGGCTGCTGCTACAAAGAGGGGAGATAGAGGGAGGCTGCTGCTACAAAGAGGAGAGAAAGAGGGAGACTACAGCTACAAAGTTGGGAGACTGAGGGAGGCAGCTGCTACAAAGGTGGGAGACTGAAGGAGATTCGAGCTACAAAAGAGGGGAGACTGAGGGAGGCTGCTGCTACAAATAGGGGAGACTGAGGGAGGCTGCTGCTACAAAGAGGGGAGACTGAGGGAGGCTGAAACTACAAAGAGGGGAGTCAGTGGGAGGCTGCTGCTTCAAAGAAGGGAGATAGAGGGAGACTACAGCTACAAAGAGGGGAGACTGAGAGAGGCTGCAGCTACAAAGTTGGGAGACTGAGGGAGGCAGCTGCTACAAAGATGGGAAACTGAAGGAGATTTGAGCTACAAAAGAGGGGAGACTGAGGGAGGCTGCTGCTACAAAGAGGGGAGACTGAAGAAGGCTGCTGCTACAAAGAGGGGAGACTGAGGGTGGCTGAAACTACAAAGAGGGGAGTAAGTGGGAGGCTGCTGCTTCAAAGAGGGGAGACTGAGGGAGGCTGCTGCTACAAAGAGGGGAGACTAAGAGAGCCTGCTGCTACAAAGAGGGGAGACTGAGGGAGGCTGCAGCTACAAAGAGGGGAGATTAAGAAAGCCTTCTGCTACAAAGAGGGGAGACTAAGAGAGCCTGCTGCTACAAAGAGGGGAGACTGAGGGAGGCTGCAGCTACAAAGAGGGGAGATTAAGAGAGCCTGCTGCTACAAAGAGGGGAGACTGAGGGAGGCTGCAGCTACAAAGAGGGGAAATTAAGAGAGCCTGCTGCTACAAAGAGGGGAGACTGAGAGAGCCTGCTGCTACAAAGAGGGGAGACTGAGAGAGCCTGCTGCTACAAAGAGGGGAGACTGAGAGAGCCTGCTGCTACAAAGAGGGGAGACTGAGAGAGCCTGCTGCTACAAAGAGGGGAGACTGAGAGAGCCTGCTGCTACAAAGAGGGGAGACTGAGAGAGCCTGCTGCTACAAAGAGGGGAGACTGAGGAAGGCTTGAGCTACAAAGAGGGGAGACTGAGGAAGGCTTGAGCTACAAAGAGGGGAGACTGAGGGAGCTACAATCACTAACTCCGCTAGAAGTGCGCGTGTCGCATTACAAGTTGAAAGTAAAAAGTTTAATGTGCCTTCATTAATACATAATAATAAATAACAAATAGGGCTTAATGTGTAGTGCAGGGTGCATTATCTTGCGCTCAGCCTTGCACTAATAAAAATTCACAATCTAGTATGGTTATTGTTAAAAATGTTAATGAAAGCATCTTAATATTGAAACTTTATTAGTGTGCCCTATACATTTAATATAGGGAGTTCTATTAGCAAGCTCATTGTGATCGTATCACAAGTGGTGAGTTAAAATTTTAACTTGAGCGTAATTAAAAAATTAAGCACTTTTTAAGAACTTAAGTAAACCATTATTATCAATATTATAGCACTGAACTAATGAAATGTTCCACTACATGTGAGGGGTTTAGCGAGCCTACGCTATCCGACATCCAGATGTTAGTGTGTCATGGACCATCGCTCAAAAGATTAAAAAAATACTTTTTGAACTCCAGTTGTAATAGAGCTGATAGTATTTTAATGTGTTTTGCAATATTATGCTTGGGAAATATAGCAGCAAAATATTATTGAATGATTCTTTATTACCTAGGTATAATAGTACATTTAACTATTTATACATGAGTGTAATAAAATTTGAAAATTAGAGTTACCATGTATGGGTAGATACTGTTTCCATATCATGTCCAGATAGAGGTGCATAGAGTCAGATTCTGCTTTCATGCTAGTAAAAGGTCTATGAGTGCTGTCTGTTTAGTTTAAATATTTGTAGTTGAAGCTTATCTGTGCTTTACCCATCTAGATTTTTAAACATTTTGTAATAATGTGGCTTGGCTTTAAATGTGCACATTTTCAGAGCTGGATTTGCAAGAATAGGTTTAAAGCGACAGTCTAGGCCAAAATAAACTTTTATGATTCAGATAGAGCATGTAATTTTAAACAATTTTCCAATTTACTTTAATCACCAATTGTGCTTTGTTCTCTTGGTATTCTTAGTTGAAAGCTTGACCTGGGTGGTTCATATGCTAATTTCTTAGACTTTGAAGACCACCTCTTTTCAGAATGCATTTTAACAGTTTTTCACCACTATAGGGTGTTAGTTCACGTATTTCATATAGATAACACTGTGCTTGTGCACGTGAAGTAATCTGGGAGCAGGCACTGATTGGTTAAACTGCAAGTTCCACTACATGTGAGGGGTTTAGCGAGCCTACGCTATCCGACTGAAAGAACTGAAATAAAGGGGCAGTTTGCAGAGGCTTAGATACAAGATAATCACAGAGGTTAAAAGTATATTAATATAACTGTGTTGGTTATGCAAAACTGGGGAATGGGCAATAAAGGGATTATCTATCTTTTAAAACAATACAAATTCTGGTGTAGACTGTCCCTTTAAGGTAATTTGGCAAACATTGTCCTGTTTATCAAAACATATAAATAAAGTAACTTTTCTAAAAAAAAAAAAAAAAAAAAAAAAAAAAAAAAGAACAAAAAAAAAGATTTAACATCTATGGTGTCTGTTGTGATATTATAATATATAATGCTTTCTTCCTAGTTTGTGCTCTGACTGTAAATGTATATAATTGTTGCAAAGAAGCAGGGGCGGGGACAGTGTTGTTGGAGTGAGGAAGCAGGAAATAAAGTGTGTAGTTAGTTGCTGTATAAATGGACTCTGTGTCAGATATATTTCTAAACCTTTGAAATTCAGGAAAAAAGAGGGCGCCACATAGCGTGATACTGTTTTTACAGGCTCAGAGAGACAAGGTGTTCTAAAGGCTTACCGATAAGCTTTGCACCGTTCTGTGACCGGTGCTATCAGGCAGACTAACACTCTCAGCTTGGTTTCATAATCTCGCAAGAAACCGTCCAATTTCATAGGAGCCTATTAACCTGACTGCACAGGAGCCATATGGTTGTGGTAAATTTCGTTTATTTCGTTAGTTGGATTTACTCAGCGCACCCCGCTCTCAGGTTCCCCTCGGGGTCCCTGGTTTGACTAATATTTCTAAACCACCTGGATTTACAAACACTACATTTTGGCGATGAGGATTATGTTTGAACCCTATTCCTTTGTCTCAGCAAACAGTGAGTAACCTGCTGCAATACACACAAGAATGGCTGCATGTAATGAATACAACTTCCCTGTGTTTGACTCTGATGCAGAACTTAGCTCAGTAGGCCCAAGATGGCTAAAATGGATTCAGAGATTTGAAAATTATCTTATTGCTTTGGATGTTACTGATGCAAACAGAAAAAAGGCTTTACTGCTTCATTTAGCTGGAGAAAAAGTGTATGACATTTACGATACCTTGTCTGCAACCACTGACACATACCATGATGTTAAAGATAAACTGACAACATATTTTCTCCCTAAAAAGAGCACTCAGTATGAAATATACACATTCAGACAGGCAACACAACAGGGTGATGAACTTTTAGATGCATTTCAAACCAGGTTACGTTTATTAGCAAAGAATTGTGAGTTTTCTAATGTTGAAAATGAGATTAAAGCACAGATAATACAAAGCTGCACTTCTTCAAAACTTAGGAAATATGCGCTAAGACAATCTGAACTATATTTAAAAGATTTGCTTGATTATGGCAGAACATTAGAAATTGCTGACAGGCAAGCTGCAAGCATAGAAAATAGATCTACTGAAGATCAGTTTATTACAAATAGAGTTCAAAAAGACAGTTCAACAGTACAGCCCACAAGAAAGAACCAGACCTCCTGTGTGTTATGCAGGAACTGTGGGGTTTTTGATCCACATAATGGGACTTGTCCTGCAAGGAATAAGCAATGCAGGGCATGTGGAAAATTTAATCACTTTGCAAAGCAATGTAGAACAAAACTGTATCAAATACCTCAATCACATACTGAGCCACATACATCAGAGCAGTGGAAAGTAAATCTAGTCAGATCTCCTGATCAAAAAGGACAATATTCAAACAATGATGACAAATATGTATTTGTAGTAAACAACATGTGTAACCTAACTCAGCCACAAGTTGATGTTCTCATTAATGACACTAAAATCACTGCATTGATTGATTCAGGATCTGCTGTCAATTTAGTGGGTGAACAAACATTTCACATGTTAAAACCACAACCACAGTTATTACAGAGTAAAATAAATATATATGCATATGGATCAACTAAACCCCTTAATGTCATTGGTAAATTTACAGCCACATGTGCATTTAAACACAACAAAACAGCAACTATGTTTTATGTTGTAAAGGGTCAAAATTCTTCTCTTCTGAGTTTTGAAACTTCATCCAGTTTGGGACTTATAAAGCTTATGAATGCAATTTCACCTAGAAAGGACACATGATCTGTAGCAGATTGGTTAGTACAGCAGTATTCACATTTGTTTAATGGCATTGGTAGATTGAAAGATTTTCAAGTACAGCTGCATATTAATCCACATATAAAACCTGTAATACAACCACATAGAAGAATTCCATTTCATCTAAGGCACAAGGTTGATGCTGAACTCAAGAACTTTGAAACACAAGGAATCATCGAAAGAGTGCAGGGGCCAACTCCATGGGTCTCCCCAATAGTATCAATGCCAAAACCCAAAGACCCAAATAGTGTAAGAATTTGCATAGACATGAGGCAAGCCAACACTGCCATTATCAGGGAGCGCCACGTTACTCCAACATTAGATGATATAATTCATGATCTCAACCAGGCAAAAGTTTTCTCCAAACTTGATTTAAAATCAGGCTATCATCAACTGGAATTTGATCCAACAAGCAGATATATAACTACATTCTCAACACACACAGGATTGTGGCGATACAAGCACCTAAGTTTTGGTGTTTCTTCTGCTGCTGAAGTATTTAAAAATGCAATACAGCAAACATTATCTGGAATTCCAGGAGTTAAAAACTTCAGCTACTCAAGAGGACCATGATAAAAATCTCACAGCAGTTTTTGAACGACTTCATGAGAAAGGACTTACCTTAAATTGTAGTAAGTGTGAATTTAACAAAACTAAACTAGAATTTTATGGATTTGTCTTTTCAGCTGAAGGCATATCAGGAGACCCAAAGAAAGTGGAAGCAATTCAGAATGCAAACCCTCCAATAGACGCCAGTGAAGTCAGAAGTTTCCTAGGGATGGTAAACTACTGTTCTCGATTTATCCCTAATTTCTCTACTATTGCCACACCTTTAAGAGAGTTAACAAAGAAAAGTGTGCCATGGCGTTGGACTGAAACTGAACAACAAGCTTTTCAACAACTGAAACAGAGTTTGACCAGTGACAAGACAATGTCCTATTTTAACCCTCAAAGGCAAACTATTCTTTTAGTAGATGCTAGCCCTGTTGGTTTAGGT
The DNA here is from genome assembly GCF_027579735.1 of Bombina bombina. Lineage (NCBI taxonomy): Eukaryota > Metazoa > Chordata > Amphibia > Anura > Bombinatoridae > Bombina > Bombina bombina. Next base: position 477,493,757 of record NC_069499.1, read on the forward strand.
GCTATTCTGGCGCAGAGAGACAAAGGCAAGCATTATATAATTGCTTATGGTACCCGTTCTGTAAATGATGTGGAAAAACGTTATTCTCAAACAGAACGTGAAGCTCTGGCAATAGTTTGGAGTTGTGAATACTTTCATTTATATTTATATGGTTGTCCATTCACACTGATCACAGATCATAAGCCTTTACAGTTGATCTGGAATAATCCAAAATCCAAACCGCCCGCTAGAATAGAAAGATGGGGTTTAAGACTACAACCATATAATTTTACTGTGGTTTACAAATCTGGAAAAGAGAACCCAGCAGACTATATGTCTCGACATTCTATATCAACAGATTAATTCACAAGTTCACCAAGTTCCATGGATGCAGAGGAATATATCAATTTTGTTACTAATCATGGTATACCTAAAGCATTGAGTTTAGAAGAAATACAACAAGCAACATTAGCTGATCCTATACTGCAAAAACTCGTATTAGTTCGGAATGGAAAATGGTACACAGCTGATTCTGACAAAATACATGGAAAAGAGTTGAAGTCATTCGCAAGATTTAGCAAAGAACTCTCATTGAATAATGACAACAGTATTATCTTGCGAGGTAATCGACTAGTCGTTCCGACATGTTTACAACAGCAAGTATTATCCTTAGCACATGAAGGTCACCAAGGAATAGTTACAATGAAAAGTTTATTGCGAGAAAAAGTGTGGTTTCCATCAATAGATCAACAAGCAGAAAAGTTGGTGAGAAATTGTATGGTGTGTCAAGCCACAACTCCAGGAGCTCACAAAGAATCTTTAAAAATGTCTGCATTGCCTGAAGCACCATGGTGTAATGTGAGTATAGATTTTTATAGTCCATTACCTACTAGAGATTATTTGATGGTGGTTATAGACGAATATTCAAGATACCCGGTAGTAGAAGTTATCAGCTCAACATCTTCAGTCACTGTTATTCCGGTTTTAGACAAAGTTTTCTCTTTATTGGGAATTCCTAAAATTGTTAAAACAGATAACGGTCCCCCATTTAACAGTACTCAGTTTAATAAATTTGCTTCATATCTTGGATTTAAACATAGGCGCATTACTCCTTTGTGGCCACAAGCTAATGCAGAAGCTGAAAGATTCATGCGTTCTATGGGGAAATTTCTAAGGGCAACTACAGCGCAAGGTAGACCATGGAAACAAAATTTATACTCTTTTCTGAGAGACTCTCGATCAACTCCCCATAGTACTACTGGCAGATCACCTGCAGAGCTGTTATTCAATCGCAAACTTCGGATCAAAATTCCGGATATAAATGACAGAGACACTCAACAAGGACTTAATACAAAAAGACAGTCATGCCAAAGCCAAAATGAAAGCTTATGCGGATAAATATTATCATACCAAATCTGCTCTTTTTGCTGTTGGAGACAGAATCCTGTGTAGGCAAGATAGACGACACAAGTTGGATACTTTATATGATGTCATCCCATATACAGTTACAAGAATTCAAGGATCAATGATCACTGCAGTAAAAAATGAACATACAATTACTCAGAATTCTTCTTTCTTCAAGAAAATACACAAAGAACAGGACACTGATGCAGAAGATGATGATTCTGATATACCCAAATTATTTCAAGAACATGATGATAATATGGATAACTCAGAGAGCAGTGAGGGGGAAGAAAACATAGCATATGATCAGTCCTTAGATACTAATCGAAAAATACCCTCTCAGAGAAAACAGAAGACCTCCTGAATACCTTAAAAACTATGAAAAATAATGTGTTTTCATGTAATGTATTATGTCATCATGCAACTCTTTTATGTGAAATATAGTTGGTCTTATTTCTAGATATTAAGCATAGTATATATATAGTTATATTTATGTTTAGTTTAATTGTTATGTTTCTAATCAAAAGTAAGGGAGAGATATGGTGTCTGTTGTGATATTATAATATATAATGCTTTCTTCCTAGTTTGTGCTCTGACTTGTAAATGTATATAATTGTTGCAAAGAAGCAGGGGCGGGGACAGTGTTGTTGGAGTGAGGAAGCAGGAAATAAAGGGGGGTAGTTATCAAGCCGTCTACTTTTCTGGCTTCGCCGGCCCAATACGTCCGCCTAAGCTCGCCTACCTTCGCCGCCGCGGACCTTGAATACGTTCGCCTAAGTTATCAAATAAAGCTGTCAAAAAGCCGCGGGGCGATGAGCAGCGGACTGTGACAGTTATCACTCATCCGATCTCGCTGCCCTTCGGCTTTTTCCCAGCTTTATTGCTAGCCTGTCACTAAGCACTCACACTAAACTGCACTGTTCTGCCCCCTATACCGGAGCCCCCCGCAATTAAATAAAGTTACTAACCCCTAAACCGCCGCTCCTAGACCCCGCCGCAACTCTTATAAATGTATTAACCCCTAAACCGCCGCTCCTAGACCCTGCCGCAACTCTTATAAATGTATTAACCCCTAAACCGCCGCTCCCGGACACCGCTGCCACCTACATTATACCTAGTAACCCCTATCCTGCCCCCCCTATACCGTCGCCCTCTATTATAAAATTATTAACCCCTATCCTGCTGATCCCGCACCTCTCCGCAACTAAATAAATAGTTTAACCCCTAAACCGCCGCTCCATGAACCCGCCGCAACCTATAATAAATTTATTAACCCCTATCCTGCCCCCCACTACGCCGCCGCCACTGTAATAAAATGATTAACCCCTAAACCTAAGTCTAACCCTAACCATAACGCCCCCCTAACTTAAATATTAATTAAATAAATCTAAATAAATTAACTCTTATTAACTAAATGAATCCTATTTAAAACTAAATACTTACCTTTAAAATAAACCCTAATATAGCTACAATATAAATAATAATTATATTCTAGCTATCTTAGGATTTATTTTTATTTTACAGGTACCTTTCAATTTATTTTAACCATGTACAATAACTATTAAATAGTTATTAACTATTTAATAGCTTACCTAGCTAAAATAAAGAGAAATGTACCTGTGAAATAAATCCTAACCTAAGTTACAATTACACCTAACACTACACTATACTTTAATAAATTATTCCTATTTAAAAATAAATACTTACCTGTAAAATAAACCCTAAGATAGCTACAATGTAATTAATACTTATATTATAGCTATTTTTGGATTTATATTTATTTTACAGGTAACTTTGTATTTATTTTAGCTAGTTAGAATAGTTATTAAATAGTTATTAACTATTTAATAACTACCTAGCTAAAAGAAATACAAAATTACCTGTAAAATAATTCCTAACTTAAGTTACAATTAAACCTAATACTACACTATCATTAAATTAACTAAATAAACTACCTACAAAGAACTACAATGAAATACAATTACATAAACTAACTAAAGTACAAAAAATAAAAAAAGCTAAGTTACAAAAAATAAAAAATTACGTTACAAACATGTTAAAAATATTACAACAATTTTAAGCTACTTACACCTAATCTAAGCCCCCTAATAAAATAACAAACCCCCCCAAAATAAAAAAAATCCCTACCCTATTCTAAATTACATAAATTTCAATGCTCTTTTACCTTACCAGCCCTTAAAAGGGCCATTTGTGGGGGCATGCCCCAAAAAGTTCAGCTCTTTTGCCTGTAAAATAAAAATACAACCCCCCCCCCAACATTAAAACCCACCACCCACATACCCCTAATCTAACCCAAACCCCCCTTACAAAAACCTAACACTAATCCCCTGAAGATCATCCTACCTTGAGTCGTCTTCACTCAGCCGAGCCACCGATGGAACTGAAGAGGGCATCCGGAACGGAAGAAGTTAATCCTCCAAGCGGCGCTGAAGAAATCTTCCATCCGATGAAGTCATCATCCAGGCGGCGCTGAAGAAGTCTTCGATCCGGCCGATGTCATCTTCAAAGAGGCGCTGAAGAGGTCTTCTATCCGGGCGAAGTCATCTTCCAAGCCGGGTCTTGAATCTTCCTTCCGCCGACGCGGAACCACCTTCTTCACCGACGGACTACGACGAATGACGGCTCCTTTAAGGGACGTCATCCAAGATGGCGTCCCCTCAATTCCGATTGGCTGATAGGATTCTATCAGCCAATCGGAATTAAGGTAGGAAAATCTGATTGGCTGATGGAATCAGCCAATCATATTCAAGTTCAATCCGATTGGCTGATCCAATCAGCCAATCAGATTGAGCTCGCATTCTATTGGCTGATCGGAACAGCCAATAGAATGCGAGCTCAATCTGATTGGCTGATTGGATCAGCCAATCGGATTGAACTTGAATCTGATTGGCTGATTCCATCAGCCAATCAGATTTTCCTACCTTAATTCCGATTGGCTGATAGAATCCTATCAGCCAATCGGAATTGAGGGGACGCCATCTTGGATGACGTCCCTTAAAGGAGCCGTCATTCGTCGTAGTCCGTCGGTGAAGAAGGTGGTTCCGCGTCGGCGGAAGGAAGATTCAAGACCCGGCTTGGAAGATGTCTTCGCCCGGATAGAAGACCTCTTCAGCGCCTCTTTGAAGATGACATCGGCCGGATCGAAGACTTCTTCAGCGCCGCCTGGATGATGACTTCATCGGATGGAAGATTTCTTCAGCGCCGCTTGGAGGATTAACTTCTTCCGTTCCGGATGCCCTCTTCAGTTCCATCGGTGGCTCGGCTGAGTGAAGACGACTCAAGGTAGGATGATCTTCAGGGGATTAGTGTTAGGTTTTTGTAAGGGGGGTTTGGGTTAGATTAGGGGTATGTGGGTGGTGGGTTTTAATGTTGGGGGGGGGGTTGTATTTTTATTTTACAGGCAAAAGAGCTGAACTTTTTGGGGCATGCCCCCACAAATGGCCCTTTTAAGGGCTGGTAAGATAAAAGAGCATTGAAATTTATGTAATTTAGAATAGGGTAGGGATTTTTTTTATTTTGGGGGGGTTTGTTATTTTATTAGGGGGCTTAGATTAGGTGTAAGTAGCTTAAAATTGTTGTAATATTTTTAACATGTTTGTAACGTAATTTTTTATTTTTTGTAACTTAGCTTTTTTTATTTTTTGTACTTTAGTTAGTTTATGTAATTGTATTTCATTGTAGTTCTTTGTAGGTAGTTTATTTAGTTAATTTAATGATAGTGTAGTATTAGGTTTAATTGTAACTTAAGTTAGGAATTATTTTACAGGTAATTTTGTATTTCTTTTAGCTAGGTAGTTATTAAATAGTTAATAACTATTTAATAACTATTCTAACTAGCTAAAATAAATACAAAGTTACCTGTAAAATAAATATAAATCCAAAAATAGCTATAATATAAGTATTAATTACATTGTAGCTATCTTAGGGTTTATTTTACAGGTAAGTATTTATTTTTAAATAGGAATAATTTATTAAAGTATAGTGTAGTGTTAGGTGTAATTGTAACTTAGGTTAGGATTTATTTCACAGGTACATTTCTCTTTATTTTAGCTAGGTAAGCTATTAAATAGTTAATAACTATTTAATAGTTATTGTACATGGTTAAAATAAATTGAAAGTTACCTGTAAAATAAATATAAATCCTAAGATAGCTACAATATAATTATTATTTATATTGTAGCTATATTAGGGTTTATTTTAAAGGTAAGTATTTCGTTTTAAATAGGATTCATTTAGTTAATAAGAGTTAATTTATTTAGATTTATTTAATTAATATTTAAGTTAGGGGGCGTTAGGGTTAGGGTTAGGTTTAGGGGTTAATCATTTTATTACAGTGGCGGCGGCGTAGTGGGGGGCAGGATAGGGGTTAATAAATTTATTATAGGTGGCGACGGTGTAGGGGGGGCAGATTAGGGGTTAATAAATGTATTATAGGTGGCGACGGTGTAGGGGGGGCAGGATAGGGGTTAATACATTTAATATAGGTTGCGGCGGGTTCAGGGAGCGGCGGGTTAGGGGTTAATACATTTATTATAGTTGCGGTGGGCTCCGGGAGCGGCGGTTTAGGGGTTAATATGTATAGAGTAGCTTGCGGTGGGCTCCGGGAGCGGCGGTTTAGGGGGTAATAACTTTATTTAGTTGCGGCGGTGTAGGGGGGGTCAGATTAGGGGTGTTTAGACTCGGGGTACATGTTAGGGTGTTAGGTGTAGACAGCTCCCATAGAAATCAATGGGATGTCTGTCAGCAGCGAACTTGTACTTTCGCTATGGTCAGACTCCCATTGATTCCTATGGGATCCGCCGCCTCCAGGGGTGGCGGATTGAAAACCAGGTACGCTGGGCCGTAAAAGTGCCGAGCGTACCTGCTAGTTTTTTGATAGCTAGCAAAAGTAGTGAGAATGTGCCGCACTTGTGTGCGGAACATCTGGAGTGACGTAAGAATCGATCTGTGTCGGACTGAGTCCGGCGGATCGAAGCTTACGTCACAAAATTCTACTTTTGCCTGTCTCGAGCCTTTGATAACTAAGGCGTATCAGCCTCGCCACAAATACGCTGCGGAATACGCAGCGTATTTGAGGTTGACGGCTTGATAACTAGGCCCCAAAGTGTGTAGTTAGTTGCTGTATAAATGGACTCTGTGTCAGATATATTTCTAAACCACCTGGATTTACAAACACTACAACATCATGTGCACTTCAGTCAATAAGCAATATACAAAAAATAACAAATTGTAATAACTAAATTTCATGATGAGAAGGCGTTTAGTTTTCTTTATGCATTAATTTCAAATAGTGTACATATTCTGGTTATACACTGCATAATCTCATAATTACAGTTATATTATTAACAGTGATGTTAGAACAAGGTTTATGAGGGGTATAAAAAAGCATTAGCTTTGATTGCATGGTTAGCTGAGAAATTACCCGGCAAGGTTTTTCATCAACTAGGCAAGAATATGATCGAAGGCAGCTGTCCACACTCAGGTGCTGAATATGGTTGTTTTTAATTTAATTATTGATATAAAAGCCATGAGGAAAAATCCTTAACTATATTATCCCCAGCTGACAATATAGTAAATGAGCCTGTAACAAGCAGATGTTCCATTGACAACATTAAAAAAATCTGCATTATCCCTACATGTTATATTTTATATACATTAAACGTCTGCCCTCCCCCCTAAAAAAAATCAGTTTGATCACTTCTCAATGAATTACTTATTTTACTACATTCAATAGACTTTAATGGTAAATAGAACTAATAAACTACTGCCTTTTACATAGACATAAAACACTATAAAGAAAAGGGCGTCAAAGATAACATTTAAATTTTACACTCAAACAGTGAAAATGAGGTTATGCACTCCTTCAAATGCACCAACTCTAAATTGCTGATTACATAACGCATGATATAATTAACAACATCATATATGATATCAATGGGCTAGCTTCATGGATGCTTGTTAAAGGAACACTGAATCCAAATATTTTCTTTCATGATTCAGATAGAGCATGATATTTCAAGCAACTTTCTAATTCACTCCTATTATCAAATTTTCTTCATTCTCTTGGTATCTTTATTTGAAATGCAAGAATGTAAGTTTAGATGCCGGCTTTTTGGTGAACAACCTGGGTTGTTCTTGCTGATTGGTGGATAAATTCATCCACCAATAAAAAAGTGCTGTCCAGCGTTCTGAATAAAAAAAAGGTAAGATGCCTTCTTTTTCAAATAAAGATAGCAAGAGAACAAAGAAAAATTCATAATAGGAGTAAATTAGAAAGTTGCTTAAAATTGCATGCTCTATCTGAATCACGAAAGAAAAAAATTTGGGTTCAGTGTCCCTCTTAAGCTCATGCTTGTTCAAAATCCACTGAGGATCACTTTATCTATCTTTTCATGTGTTTTATTAGTGCCCGATACTGCATTAACATATATAGTTGTGTTAAGTGCACAAATAAATTATATCTGACACAACAAAAGAGAACCATATTTGAAAATAGGCACATCTGTTTTTGTTTAGGGTAAAGTATCTTGCTAGATAGAATAAGAACAGTCTGAGAAATAGGCTGGCCGTGGGCTTTCCGGAGCCCCCTAGAGGTTTTTCAGCTAAACGTCATTGAAGACTCTGCTGCCTCTGTGAAGTATGAGTCTTGATATTTCAAATGTGATAAGGTTGTCTATTTTTTTCTCTTTAATTTTTCTTAAATAGTTTTCAACTTTCAACTTCAACTTTCAATGTTACAGTGGACTTTTTTTAAATTTGTTTTTATTTATTTATTTTTATTGAAAATAAAATTATATACTTACCATGGCATATATCATGAATATATACATCAAAATAAAAATGTACCTCTTGTATTTCATATAAACAGTTTTAAACCATAATATTATAGATCCGGTATATTAGAAACACAGTCTCTTTTTAAGTCTTCTCTTCAAGAGAGGATATAGGGGGATTAGTCCATGGAATCCCAATATATATATATATATATATATATATATATATATATACATATATATATAATTAGGATAAGGATAAGCACTCACTGGATTTAAATACAATAACTATTTATTGGTAGTGACGTTTCGGGGCATTCACCCCTTCCTCAGACAACCCAAAATGTGATTCAAACATTGTTATAAAACAAATCAAACCCCTCCCCCATCAAGTATTCAGCCAATCAAAATACATCAAAGTAAATCAACAAGAGATGTATGTTAACAATAAACATTTCACTCATGTGTGATACCATCATAGTATACAATATTAACACTAAAATATATGTAAAAATAATAACTATCTAATGTGACACAATTGTGTATGTCAGTGGTAGCAATATGAGTGGCCATGGAACCTATATGTCTGACTTGGAAGGTAGGACATGGCCCACCAGTGGACAGTATCATTCTCACTCCCACCCTAATCAGACTAGATGTTGCAAACTATATTGATTATAAAGTAAAAGAATATTAGGACATTATAAGTATATTAGGATCAGTGGAACCACCAATGGGAGAAAAGGAAAGAGAAGGATAGAAAAAAAGGTTCTTCTCAGATTACCTATTCTCAGTCTGTCATTTGTATTTTATATGATATGGATTGGTATGTGTTCAGAACTTATGTCCAAGTAAATTAAAATGAATGGAATTGTCCTAACCTCTTATGACTGTAGTATCCATATTCTTTAAGTTGAAGAAGTTAATCTATTCTACCTAACCATTGTTGCTCAATCGGTATTTGAGGGGTTTTTCAATACCTTGCTTTCACCAAATGTGCACTGTTGAGAGCAATACTTGAAGGAGCTAGAGTCTTAAGCTACAAGGATATTTAGGAGTGTCATTTAAGAGTGCAACAGCTGGGGAGAATATACTCTTTTATATAGAGAGTTTTTTTGTTGTTTTAGTTTATTTTGTAATATTTTTAAGGTCTTTTTGTGATACCAGTATCTTTCATAGTTGAGCTCGAATTTTTGGAGCAGAAAAGATAGATATAATCTTTATGCATTTTACAGTTTTTAAGTTGCAATTTTGCAGCAAGTTTATTTGGAAATGTAATTAGTTTCAGGAACACGTTCTATTTAATCTTGGCCAGTGACATTTATTTATCATCACTCATGACATAAAATAACTTGGGCTGAATCATGCATGCCATTTAATGAGGTTTTAAAATCCAAGGCCACTTATCATTAGAGATACATTCAGGCTTTGGCCAAAAAAATATTTATAAAACATAAACTGTGCAGAAAAAGTTACTTATGGTTTAAATACTGCAACACAGAACAAGTCATAAATGTAAAGTTTAAATCGACCAGCGGCCTTGTTCTCGCTACCATTAATGTCCTCTTCTTGTGATGTCAGTCTCTGCCAATCCAATGTACATTTCATTTGATGACTGTCTTCTTCAGAGAAAATGGTTAGTTGGTCAAACTTACTTTGCTTCATTATAAAGGCAGTTCTTGTTCCTTTATTGGGGAGTATTTTAACATTGGTAGTTCGATTTAACAACTCCTTCACTCCTAAAGTGTACTACAGCCTATGGGGCATATGTATCAAGCTCCGAAAGGAGCTTGATGCCCCGTGTTTCTGGTGAGTCATTAGACTCGCCAGAAACAGCAGTTATGAAGCAGCGATCACAAAGACCGCTGCTCCATAACCTGTCCACCTGCTCTGAGCAGGCGGACACACATCGCAACAATACAACCCGATCGTGTACGATCGGGTTGATTGACACCCCCCTGCTGGCGGCCTATTGGCCACGAGTCTGCAGGGGGCGGCGTTGCACCAGCGTATTCAGCGAGGTCTAGCGGACCTGATCCGCACTGGCGGATCAGGTCCGCCAGACTTTCATATCTAGAGGCCTTTGTATGAAATCACAATAGATTACAATAAATGTTACCAATGATTTATGCAGAGCATGAATTAACTTATATTATACATAAAAATCCAACATGGAAACTCATTTCATGAAGCTCCTTATGCACAGTTCTGATGTTGTTTACAGAGAGGCAGTTTGGAACTCTTAAGTGAGTGATGCAACAGGTGATATTTATGCGATACCCACTTCAGCACTTGGCAGTCCCGCTCTGTTACTTTGCATGGTTTACCATTTTCTGGCTAGGATGTTGTTGCTCCTAGACGCTGTCGCTTCACAACAACAGCACTTACAGTTGATTGGGTGTAGTAGTGTGACTCGATGTAGCAGTGCATCCATTTGTTTTTTTAAATTGAGTTTTCAAAGGACACACAGAACAGGCAAACAGGAGGTATTTATCTTAACAGAATTTAAAAAAAGGGTAACAAACCAACCTTCCAATGACAAACGTATTGGTGTGTTTTATCTACCCTTGCTTTTAATTGAAAAAATATCACTTGCATGCTTGTGTGATCCTTTAAAGATTCTAAAGAGGTAATTGTCCTCTTCCTCATTCAAAAGGTCAAATTGCATTGTTAATCCTTTTACATGTACTGAGCAAGGCTTGGGGTAAGGCAAATGGTATTCTACCATTGTACTGTGTTGCTGTGTTATTCTGGTGATTTATAAATTAAAGTTATTATTTTTATTGTTATAATATACATCTAAAAATAATTCTAAGAATCTATTATATTCAACTAAAACTACTAAAAGTTCATTAAAACAGTTTAGCTACTAAAAAAATGTGCAGATTATCAATGCTTATTTTTCAAACAATACAATAAAGAAATTTTGATCTGGAGTCTCTAAACATGACAGTCACAACATAATTTGCTTCCTCTTGTTCCAAAGTGAACTGCTTCCAATTATGTTTAATGGCTTTTGAATAGCCGAAAATTGTTCACAAATGGTTCATTTTTTAAAAGAAAAAAAAATAAATCACTTTTTCAGTGTAATCTGGTACAAGTACTAAAGTCCCATACGATTTTGAATCTGATACTTGAGCACTTTTTTTTATAATGTTATAGCATCCATCACAGTACATGTTGTTTCTATAAGTACACACAGGCAAAGGCTGTGGGAGTAATGATGTGATTTCAATATTATCAAATACATTGAGTGATGTGTATTTCTAAATTCTGACTCCCCATTTAGTACAAACAATAAACTATATCATTTGTGCCAGTAGTGTTATGTCAAGTATAATACAAATAAGAGAGAAAATAGAACTGCAATAAGGTTCCATTTGAGGTAAGGTGTGACCTGAGCTGCTCTCCTGTATGCAATAATAATATTCACAGTGATGATACAATATACAGGTCAGATGCATATATTATCATCTTAACTACCAGAACCGCCTGTAATAAATTCTATAGCAATAAACTGTAGCTGTTAAGGCAGCCTTGGGCTTTAACACTGTTATAATTCAATCAATCATACTTTTAATCTGATCTAGCATTAATGAAACTTGAGAGTGAATACATATTAATTTATTTGAAATCTTCTTAGGTAAATAAATGGTTAACAACTCTTTCCACTAAAAAGCAATATTAAGAAAATATATCCTCAGGTGGCAAATATACCCTTTTCAAGCTTTTATAAAATAGCCGTATCATGAACTGGCCATCAGTACGATACATATTTCATGGCTATGAAAAAGCATTTCTTCTGAATTAAAGTGAAGTTCAAGCCCGCCACTCTAGATTACAGTATATTAATTATCAAATGAAAAAAGTATAATGTTCATTCATCAAAACTTATAAAAATTTGCCTTTCGTTTCATTTTTTCATTTACATTTACCCTCCATATTGCTGCAATTGTCCGCCCGACATTGTCCGTCTTTTGATTGACAGATTTTCAACTTTTCTCATCCAATTCCTTCACTTCCCCCGTGGCGTCCTGCCCCTTTTTACCCGCGTCATAATTCACAATCGCGCATGCGTGTAACTGCGTTTGTCCTCCTAGTCGTCATGCTCGTGCATGATATGCGCCTGCGTATTAGCCTGTCTCTCTGAATTAGTTACATTGTCTCAGTGAATACCGATCGCAAGCGAACAAAGCTGGAAAAATTAGACTGTCATTTATATTGTGAAAATCAGGTAACTATCGTTTGACCATATGCCCATTAAAGCAATGGACTGAAAATGTGTACGCATGCGCGACTGTTGATATAATACGCATGCGCAAATCGAAGCCGGTGTTGTGCACGAGCACTGAAGTGACACGGTCAGCTTCATCTTAGGATTGCTACGTCATTAGAGTTAAATAAGGAAGTAGACCGGGGGAGGAGTAAAAGTAAGAAAACTCGCTATAATATATATATAAATTACGCTAATTTCACATAATTTTTTTTTTAAAAAAGTTAGCGACTTTTATATTTAGAGGTTAATGTTTACATGGGTGATGAGCATGAAGTTAAAATTGAACTTCACTTTAAAGGGACACTAAATACTTTTCATGCACCTCCCTTTAATCATGGGTGCTGACATTTTGGAACCTAGGTTGCACATATCAAACAGGTCAGCACTTGTACTGAAAGACAGATTTCAACATGGTGGCACCCATGACTAGAGGGAGGCAGGAAATAACCTCAATACTATGTTTTTAAAATGTATTTAGTGCTTAATGTCCATTTAAAGGTATATTTACAAATTAATTTAAACAGCAGCCTAGTGAAATATTGTATTGTGTTTATTATTTTTTTAATTTAAATTATGTATTCTGTATGTATTGTGTACGAAGCAACAATTTGCTTTGACATTTCATGTTACTGTTAGAATTCCCTCTCAATATAATACAGTATGTCAATTCAGACTTCTGGTTTTGATTATGAGGTACAAAATGGAGGTGCTCTTCAGAAAAGAAGACATTTTTCTACTGTTCTTTTATCATTGCTCACACTGTCATAATTATTGTTTTTTGATCATTATTTTTTTTTATTATTATTTTTAAATCATTTACACTAGTGCACGAATATGTGTAAACAAGATAATAGTTACATTAGCAAACTATAATAGCAAAGCAAATATTAATAATAATAATAATAATCTTGTTAAAATTAACCCTTATTAGATTATTTTATAACATTATATTTCCCCAACTCATATTTATTTTTAATATTACTGTATCCCTAGTTCACATACAAAGAGTACGTATGACCCAGCCATCGCTCCTCTTCTTTCAGTATTGCTACTCCTTGCCTGTTATACTCTAATACGTACTATAAAAATAGTTTAATATGCGGTCTTTACTACTTTGTTTCATTTGTATATGTAACACCATGAAAATGTTTGACGCCTAAATATGTAAAACCTTGTGTCTTATACATCAGATAACAGGCACATAAAGATTCGATTTAACATTGGCAATGATTCAACTAGGCTTGCTTGAGGTAATTCAGGATTCTAGCAGAGAAACTTTATACAATGTTAAAGAGGGGTAGACAAAATAAGTAAGCAGTTTCTATTTGTGATCATTTTTTTATGGCTATGCTTATTTATACCTCACCAATTTCTTGTGGAAGTAAGAAATATGGTCTTTGTAGTATAATGAAACGATTTTATGCATAAAGGAGGCTTCCTGCAAATACAGAGGGAGCATGTCCAGTTTCCCTCTGTGACATATATTAAGTAAAGTGTTGTTTAACCATGCCTTACCTCTAGAATTTATGAGGGTTTATACAGAAGTCATGAATAGTGGATTTTAATGTTGGTAAGGGAGATGTGATAGATAGCAGTTTGAAGCACAGCAGCACTGTGTGATGACTTAGCTAGATGTAATGTTCATGACAGTTTTTCTCTTCTATGAATAAGGGTAGAAATATGATATGCAGATGTTGTCTGATTTTATGTGGCCTGAAAGGGCATAACATACAGGTGATTATGCTTTACTTCCCAATGAGGGTCTATATTTCAACATAAATAGAACTTCAACACAAAACTGGACATCTGTTGGTTACCCTAGTAAAAAGGGATGATCTTCCTGGAGTCATTCTGAAGTACTCGAGGACTACAGACTAGTCATCAGAAGCCATCCTGAAGTATGCCCACAGGCCAAAATATTTAAATGAGATGACTCTAGGGTGATTCACTGGCTGTTCATGGTTGTGAAGTGATCAGTAAGGTAATCTGCTAATCATCCTGAAGTCATCAACCAGAATATTTTACCTTAGCTGATGACTTTACAAGCCTGATGATGTCTGATGATGTGCAAATGATTTCTAAAGTAGTTTAATGACCATCAAATAACTCCAGGATGGTCTCTAAAGTAATCCTGTTTGTCTTGGGTAACTGTATAAAACTGAATCAGTAAACAAAATTAACTGTCAAATGATATATGGTATCAAACATCCAATCAGGGATGGTCTTTTACTTAAAGGGACACTATACTCAATTTTTGTCCTGTCATCGATTTGAAAGATCAGCATCTAAATATGTTAATTTTTAAACGTTATTTAAATTTAAAAGAACACAGCAGTATAATGTGTGCACTTTTCTCATTGTGTATTCTTAGGAAGTACCTATAAACCAAAAAGCATGGATAGGAACTGCACAACTAATACTAGCATATTAGTACTTTACATTTTAACAGCTTTTAAGTGTTAAGCATATGCGGTCGGCATTTATCATTGCACAAGCATTTCTCGTGAAATGGCCCCTAGCAGGGGGTGTCAGTCAACCCAATCGTATCTGATCGGGCTGATTGCTCTCCCCTGCCTCAGAGGTGGCGGGCGAGTTAAGGAGCAGCGGAAACAGATGCATTGGGTCCGATGACGCTTTGATAAATCGGCCCCTATGGGGTAGATTTACCAAGCAGCAAATGCTGCAATCTACCCCTGAAGTTTCCAGCTTGCCGGAAACTTAAAGGGACATTCAAGTCAAAACTGGGATGCTCATGGATGCATTTCTGTTTTGAATAGAAGTATTTTTGTAATATACATTTATTGGCAAAAATGCTTCAAATAAAAGCTATAGCTGTTTCAAAAGTGTATTTAAGTATCACCGTGCACCAGCATTTTAAACACAGTTTTTGCTCAGAGAGCCTAAGGTGCTTGTACCATCTGGTATTGACTCAATTTGTTAATTGCTGACACGATACAAGCCCCACTGATGTTCTGAGCAGCTGCAGTATTTAAATTCTGGTGCACTGAGAATATCTAGTTATGCTTCACATGCACTTGCAGAGAAAAATACCAAAACTAAAACAGTGATATCTTTTACTAGAAGCATTTCTGCCAATACATGTATAACACAAATATGTTTCTTTTAAAGCTGTAATTTATTTATGTGCATTTAAATTTTGACTGCTATGTACCTTAAAGTTAAGAAGCAGCGGTCGTAAGACCACTGCTCCTTAATGCGTTCACCACCTTTTAGGTGACGGACTGCAATTATCCCGATCCGATCTGGATCATTGACACCCCCTGTAAGGGGCCGAATGGCTGCAAATGTGCAGGGGGCAGGAATTGCACAAGCATTTCACAAGAATAATGACCGCCCGGCATTTGATAAATCGGCTCCTATATGTTTCGCCAAAATAGTGTAGACTTTTCAGCACGATTTTGCACCTACTTTAGTTTATCATATGTGATTTAATAGTTGTTTTTTATGATTAAGTTGTACTCTGTGCACTGGCTTCTCTTAGAACAGCTGAGAACCCTGAGATAATGCCACACACACAAAATTAACATAAATTATTTTTTTTAAGTGAACTTTAAAAAAAAAAAAAGCTCCAGAGCTATTCTTAGTTTTTAGACCCTCTAAAGTGCTATGAATTGCCACCACTGCTTATGTAACATATACAATATTACTAAGGCCAAATCAAGCAGACATTGATTAACCATAAACATGAATACAAAACAATTTAACTGCTCAACGCTGTAAGGACATTCCATGTCATCCTATAAGCGTTGGGTTAGGATGTAACGTCCAACCTTTTTTGACATCCTGCAGACTCCTCTTTTTATTCAATGAGAAATCCGACTAAGGGGGATCCTAGCATTATAGGCAGTCCCCCATAATTCGATCCCAGCCTTGAAATCATGTGATCTCATCAAAGATTGCGTTGTTTAGTTTTTAAGCAAGTGTTTACATCAGAACTTTGTTCCAATGCTAATCACTTGCCCCCGGCATGAAGGGGCTAATATGATGTTATGCATTTGGTCTTTCTAATTGCCTACTTTTGGATGTCCTATCCTCATATTATCCTGTGCCAATATCTTAATGCAACATTATATATTTGTTTTAAGTCTCTGCTGGATAGGTTGTAAGAAACTCCATACAGTGCCCTCCGCTAATATTTTTCCCCTTTTTAAATATGAGAAAAGAAGGCTGTGAAAAATGGTCTTTATAGTTTAACCTTTTGATCTTTTGTTAAAAAAATACACAACAATATGCTGGATATCAAACAATTGCAAACACAACACAGGTTTATCCAAACAATAAATAAATCTTTGTTAAATATATGTATGACACAATTATTGGCACCCTTTTAGTCAATACTTTGTGCTAAGCCCCTTTGCCAAGACAACAGCTCTGAGTCTTCTCCTATAATGCCTGATGAGGTTGGAGAATGCATGACAAGCGATCTGAGACCATTCCTCTATACATAATCTTTCCAGATCCTTCAAATTTTGAGGTTGATGCTGGTGGACTATCCTCCACCGTTCACCACACAGGTTTTCTATGGGGAACAAGTCAGGGGAATGGGATGGCCATAGCAGGACCTTGGTTTTGTGGTCACTAAAACATTTTTTTGTTGATTATAATGTATGTTTTGGATCATTGTCCTGCTGGAAGATCCAACCACAGTCTATTTTAAGTTTTTTTTGGCAGTCAGGTGTTCATTTAATATCTGTTGATATTTGATAGAGTCAATGATACCATGTATCCTAACAAAATGTCCAGGTCCTCTGGCAGAAAAATAGCCCCAAAACATTAAAGAGTCACTGCCATATTTAACCATGGGGATGAGGTACTTTGCCATATGGCTACCTCTCTGTGTGTGCCAAACCCACCTCTGGGTTTATTGCTAAAAAGCTCTACTTTGGTTTCATCTGACTATAGAACCTGATCCCATTTGAAGTTCCAGTAGTATCTGAAAAACAGAAGATGCTTGAGTTTGTTTTAGGATGAGAGAAGAGGCTTTTTTCTTGAAACCCTTCCAAACAACCTGTGGTAATGTAGTTGACTTTGGATTGTAGTTTTGGAGGCTTTCTGACCCCAAGACGCAACTAACTTCTGTAATTCTCCAGCTAAGATCCTTGGAGATATTTTGGCCACTTGAAACATCCTCTTCACAGTGCCTTGAGACAATATAGACAAACATCCTCTTCCAGGTTGATTCATAACATTTTCAGTTGACTGGAATTTCCTAATTAATGCCCTGATGGTGGAAATAGGCATTTGCAATGCTTTTGTTATTTTATTATAGCCACTTCCCATTTTTTGAAACAGCTATATTTCTTGGGCTTACCCATTGTGATGAATGACTAAGGGAATTTGGCCTGTGTGTTACCTCATTTATTTATACCCCTGTGAAACAGAAAGATATGGTTGAACAATTTCCTGTCCCTAGACAGCCAGGTGTACTAAAAAATGTAAAATATCAATGGGAATATACTTCAAATATATTATTCTCATATTAATTCATAAGGGTGCCAATAATTGTGCCACACATATATTTAACAAAGATTTTTTGATTTTTGTTTTTATAAACCTGTGTTGTGTTTGATATCCATAAGAGCAGATATTTTTGTATATTTTTTGAAAAAAAGATCAAAAGGTTAAAGAATAAAAACAATTGTTTAAGCCTTCTTTGCTCATATTTACCAAGGTTGCCATCATCGGGGCCGAAGACAGCTGGGGTGTATTCACCCTAGCATGAACAGAGCATTCAATATGATGATTTTGAACAAAAATGTATTTACAAGTTGCTATTCTGTCGCAGCATTTGAAAATTGTTATATTGAATCTTCATGTATGGGTTTATGCATAAACACTATTCTGACTCAGATAGTTGTAATAATGATCTATCCCTTGCTGAGACCTCTATGCCTGGCCTGTATAAGAAGATACAATCACTGCAGACAATCCTTGTCAGATAGCTGAACTCACAAATACCTTGTTCATCCACAAAGTTGCTTTATTCTGAATATCAGGTTACAGCAGATAATGAATACAGCAGATGAATGAATGGTTAAAGTATTTTGCGGTCAAAAGATGATACTGATCGTAGCTTGCAATGTATTAACATGAGTGCTTGTTACATGAGGCTGTTAGCTGCAGCCATGACACAGGAAAACATCATAAAACTACAAGGGCGGAGTAATACACAAAAAGGAAATTCATAATAAGGTCAGAGGTAAGATACTGTAAAGAACAGGAGCATTACCAAAAAGTGTCAGTAGATGGCAGTACAGAACAAACACAGGGAAGCCTAGAAAACAATGGCATAAAAATATATGATTTCTTAACTATAACAACATGAACATAACAGAGGCTATGTAATATTCTATGCCTCATTGAGGCAGCACACTCCCCGTCTGGCATAATAAATGTCACTATTTAAATCATAACGGAAGTTATGCATAACAATGTAATTTGCAGAGATGTCTTGAAGACCTGAAAGATATAAGGAGAACATACATATAATGCAAGAACAACTATAATATAAACTTCAAGTTGTGTCAATTAATGTTCAAGATACTTCCTTCTTGAAGTCACAGGAAGAATCCAACAGCATACATAAGTAAGTTCAGTCTCCAAAGGACAAGAGCAAGATAAGTTCTGTGATCGGTCTGATGAAAGTTTTTATAGTCCCTTGTCTTGCAACTTTCACCTCCACCTTACGCACCTTTCCATCATCACTAGGAATGCTCTTTACAATCAGTCCCATGGGCCATTCGATTCTTTCAGCTTGCTGGTCCTTAAGGAGAACAAGATCTCCAACCTTGATGTTAGGGTTCAGACGTTGCCATTTCCTGTGTCCTTGCAGAGTAGAGAGATACTCCATCTTCCAGCGATTCCAGAAGCAGTTGGCAAGGTGTTGAACTCGCTTCCACTGATTGTAGCACAGATTTCCTGTTTTAAAGTCTCCAGGGGGAACAGGAACAGACCCAAGCTTCTGGGTAAGGAGAGTAGCTGGAGAGAGGAGAGTTGGGGCCTCTGGATCTACAGAAACTGGAACAAGTGGTCTTGAATTGATTATGGCAGATGCTTCTGCCAGGAAGGTGGTTAGAATCTCATGGGTGAGTCTTGTGGATTTCAAGTCCATAAGCATGGAGTCCAGTATTTTACGTGTGATGCCTATCATTCTCTCCCAGGAGCCACCCATATGGGAAGAATGAGGAGGATTGAAAATCCATGTACAGCCCCTTTCAGCTAAAAGGTCTTGAATTGGCCTAGAGTTGAGATGTAGCTCTCGACAGGCTCCAACGAAATTAGTTCCACAGTCAGATCTTAATGTTGTGACTGGTCCTCTGATGGCAAGGAATCGCCTTAGAGCATTTATGAAGCTTGAGGCATCCATATATTCTATTACTTCAATGTGTACTGCACGCACACTCATGCAAGTGAACAGTACTGCCCATCGTTTGCTATTTGCTTGGTCACCGGAGTCGAACACTACCCTGATTAGTTTTGGCTTATGTGGATGATACACTCCGAAGAAAGGCAGGTACCAGCACTCTTGGAGTTTTTGAAGTGGTGGAGCTGGCTCGGAATGATCATTGTCAAAGAATGGGTTCAGGTTAGCTATAGGACTGTTTTTTGGAATGACCCTCTTGTCACAGATACATTTACTTTCTGAGCCAAAGACATCCTGTTGTACACTGCGTATTATGAACAGTTCACTTTCAGCAATATCCTTTGCAGAAAGAAACTTTTGGCACACGTGCCAATCTTGACAGTGAGCATCTGTGGGCTTTGTGTGAAAGCAGTGTGCAATGTGGACTAACCTTGCAATGGTACGTACAAGCCTTGTCCACTTGGAGAAACTTTCAAAGCGCTGACAACCCAAGACGAGTCTTTGTTCAGTTCTGGTGACAAGGGTTTTTACTTCAGGACGAATCTCTGGATCGTAGTCAGGTTCTAGAAGACTGAAGACATCAGCTGTGGTTTCTTCTGGATGATCCAGCAGGAATTCAGGGCCTGTTAACCAAGAAGAATTTGCAAAGACACTTGCAGACACTGGCCTGGTGGCATGATCTGCAGGATTAATTTCAGATGGAACATAATGCCATTGTTTCGGCTTAGATGATTTCCTGTCTTCAACTGACAAGGTTATTTTGTTGTCATCACTTGTAGTACAAAACACTGTGGTACCCGGATTGTCATCACAAAGGATAGGAGTAACATCAGGTATTTGGATGATGTCAGGAGGCTTCTCCCTTACTTCAAGATGGCGAGAGCACTGTTTGAAGTGGGATGCACGTCCATTTCCTAATATGTAAGTTTTGAAGGAGTGGATCTCAGATGATGTACGCATACTATTCAAGCTTACATCGCCCACTATCATCCAGCCTAGATCAAGTCTTTGTGCATAAGGGGCATTGTCAGGTCCATTGCACTGCTCGCGTACTTTATGTACTCTGAGAATGTCTCTTCCTAGCAGGACCAAGATTTCTGCATTCATGTCCATTGCCGGAATCTCATCAACAAGGTGCCTTAAGTGAGGATGGTGATAGGCAGCCTCTGGAGTAGGAATCTCTTCCCTTTCGCCTGGTATCTGGTCACACTCGACTAATGTTGGTAGGGGTATGCCTTCATTTCCTTTGATATGAGAGACCATGAATCCATTGGCCCTTCTGCCAAAGGCCTCTACACGACCAGAACAGGTTCTGAGAGTATACGGTGTTGCATTACCCTCTATGCCGAAGATCTCAAAGAATTTAGGCTTAACCAGGGATCTGTTGCTCTGTTCATCTATTATAGCATACATTCTAGCAACTTTCTCAGGTTGATCCTGTGGGTAAATCTTGACTAGACATACCTTGGCACAGCATTTGTAGTCTAAGCCTTCTCCACAGACTTCTGTACATGCAGAGGAAACACTCGCTGTGACTGGAGCATGACTTTGTTGCTCCCCGCCATGAATTGAGACAGGGGTGGAGTCAGTTAGCTGCTGTGGGTTGTCTGGAAGTGGAGTAGGATGCATAGCTGTAACTTGTCTGTCGCTACTGCATTCTGTGCACTTTATAACATCTTTACAGTCTTTAGCAAAGTGACCATAAGAAGCACAACACCTATAGCATACTCCAAGTTTCTGGAGAATCTCCCTGCGCTCTTGTAAAGTCTTTGCCCCTAAGCCCACAACATTTCTTAAGAGGGTGAGGCTTCCTGTGAATAGGGCACTGACGATTAGGGTCTTTATCTCTCTCGCCTGAGTCACTCTGGTTTGCAGGAGAGGATACGGGTGATGAGATGTCGGTCCTTTTAACAGATATTGCTCTATTAAAGTCTCTTCGTTTAGCTGCTATGTTATCATACCTTGATGATGTTGGTAAGGATGATGAAGCAGGCAAGTTGGGTTCGCAGAAGCTGAAGCTGGGATCATTTCTCATCCAGGCTTGATCGCTGATGTACCTGCAAAAGTATGAGAATGGAGGAAAGGATACGTTATAGTATCTTGAGCCCTGTTGTGCCCATTTCTCTTGCAGGTTATATGGCAGTTTAGACACCACAGGATTGACACCATGAGCAGTGTCCAGAAAGCTTAGTCCAGGTAGACGTGGGTCTGTCTTTGCCAACTCTAGCTCCATGAGGAGGTCACTTAATTCTTGGAGCTTGCGATAGTCTTTGTTTCCTATTTTTGGGAAGTTTTGCAGTCTCTTGAACAGAGCGCTTTCTATGGCTTCAGAGCTACCATAGGCTTGCTCAAGTCTTGCCCATGCAGCAACAAGGCCTGCATCTGGGTGGTCAACATGTACCGTTCTCAGTCTTTTAACACGATCTGCAGATTCCGGCCCCAGCCACTTTATGAGCAAATCAAGTTCCTCCTTGATTGTAAGGTCGAGATCAGCGGTAGCAGCCTTGAAGGTTGATCTCAAGGCCCTGTAGCTCTCTGGACAGTCGTCAAACCTTGAGAGGCTTGTGTTAATGAGCTCACGGCGTATCATGTATCTGGCAAAGTCAGTCAAGTCTGATTTCTCACTCTTTGGTACCAAAGTAACTTGAGAAACCCCTTGGGTGTGAAAGTTCTTTGGTGAAGAGGGGTGAAGTTTACCAGGATAAAATGATGTTGCAAGAGCATTCAACTGTGTTGTAGTCTCTAAGGCTTCTGCTAGCTGTGGCTTGAGCTGCGGCTTGTCACTGGAAGTCACCTTATTGTCAGCGGGAGGTGATGAGGTTTGCTGCTTAGATGCACTTGTGTTGTGGATTTGAAGAGACTCAGGCATTTGGTGCGGAGAGGTCTCTGTGTTGAGATTGAGAACGATGGTGTTAGTAGTAAGCACAGGAGATGACTCTGTATCGTTGCAAATATTATGCTTTAGCACGTATTTACTAGTGCGTTCAACTGGGTCTTCCAGATCTGCTGGGATATGGCAATCTGAATTAGTACTTTCTCCCATTGCTTGTTCAAGGACTTTCAGCCTTGCTAGGGCTGCTGCTTCTTTCTTTTCCATTTGCAAAACCTTTATTTGGGAATCCACCTTTGCTTGTTGGGCAGCCATTTGTGCTTCCTGGGCAGCCCTTTGAGCTTTGCTTTGTGCTTCCTGGGCAGCCCTCTGTGCTTTGCTTTGGGCTTCCATTTCTGCTTGCTGGGCAGCCATTTGTGCTTCCTGGGCAGCCCTCGGTGCTTTGCTTTGGGCTTCCATTTCTGCTTCCCTTCTGATAAAGGAGCTTTGCACTTTTTTTGATTCTGCATCAGCACGGGCCTCTATTAGCTTGTCGATTAATGTTGAACTTCTGGAGCGAGAGGATCTAGAAGAACGTGCAGTGAGCTTAGTTGATGTGGATCTATGAGATCTGGTCTCCTGCAGTTGAGCAATGCGAAACTCTGCCTTTTCTTTAGTCATTTGCACTAAGAGATCTCTATGTTCGTCCAGTGCATCAGTCCTAGTCAGTTCTGCTGAAGAGTCCTCTATATTAAAGTCCTGTAAGAAGGCTGTGTATTTTGCAGACAGCCGCTGGTAGCGTTCATATGCAGCAGATAGGTGATCTATAGACTCTCTCAATTTGGCTGGTTGATCATTATAGTGTGACAAAACTGACATGCATTGTGAAATTCTGTCCCATAGGTCTGACAGATTGCTGGAGTACTCATCTCTAGTGAATTCATAGTTTTCTCTGAGTTTATGTGTCGGTTTTATTGTACGTTTGGGTCTTACACTCTGTTCAGCAATATCTGCAGGATCTGCTCCCTGTATGTCTGTGGGTTCAGAGGCATGATGTATCTGCGTAGGTTCGGCTATAAAAGAGTGCTCAGAGCCTTGTCTAGACATTTTTTAAAGTTTTGCAAAAAATGGTACTGTCTCTTTAAGAAGGCAAACAGCAGCTTAGACAGGTGGGGTAACAGTTCAATGCAGCGAAACAGTTTTCAACTTCAGATGAAGTGCAGTAAACTTGTGCGACATGTGCTTTCACAAGATGGCGGATGACCCTGAGCTTGATTGCAGATTAAACACACACATATACATAGCAGGCTGTAGGAATTATATACATCTTTTGACTATTCTGACTCAGAAAGTTGTAATAATGATCTATCCCTTGCTGAGACCTCTATGCCTGGCCTGTATAAGAAGATACAATCACTGCAGACAATCCTTGTCAGATAGCTGAACTCACCAATACCTTGTTCATCCACAAAGTTGCTTTATTCTGAATATCAGGTTACAGCAGATAATGAATACAGCAGATGAATGAATAGTTAAAGTATTTTGCGGTCAAAAGATGATACTGATCGTAGCTTGCAATGTATTAACATGAGTGCTTGTTACATGAGGCTGTTAGCTGCAGCCATGACACAGGAAAACATCATAAAACTACAAGGGCGGAGTAATACACAAAAAGGAAATTCATAATAAGGTCAGAGGTAAGATACTGTAAAGAACAGGAGCATTACCAAAAAGTGTCAGTAGATGGCAGTACAGAACAAACACAGGGAAGCCTAGAAAACAATGGCATAAAAATATATGATTTCTTAACTATAACAACATGAACATAACAGAGGCTATGTAATATTCTATGCCTCATTGAGGCAGCACAAACACCTTTATTTTATGTGTAAAAATATAATAGATAATAAATATCATGCTTCCCTCTCTAAAAAAGTGATAACACAGCTGATTTGGTGGTCTTTGTCAGGGTATCCATTTCACTTACAGAGAGAGATTAAATGAATTGCATAGCTTTTTAAATTTAAAATGGAGATGTTTAAGGCATATAAACACAACTAAAATCTATACTTCATGGGAAATAATGGAATATAAACATGTTAAAACTTTTTGCATAATAAAGGTGTCCCGCCATATTCTCTCTGTGCATGGTTCTGTAGGAGCACGCTTCTGCAGCTACTTGGAACTTATAGTTCTGGGCAGGATGCACTAAAAATGCTGCTTGTTTTTGGCCAAGCTGTTTTCACAGCCTTCAACATCCTTCCTGTATCTTTTCCATCCTATGTTTCCCAAGACTTTTGCTGGTTTTGTGTGACCATTTGGAGTGAGCTGTCTCATTAGGTTTTAAATCTGAAGGGCAAGAACTTAAATATAGTTCTGTCTGAGAGTCAGCTCACCTGCCAATCCTCAAATTGTGTACGCTCCTCTGCTAAACTCCAAATTGTATCAGCTTTTATGTCAGGAATCAAAGCACTAGCTCAGCGGAGAAGCTTCAAGTCCTGTGAGAACTTCTGTTAAGCTTCAAAGCAACATCTTATCTCCCAAACTTTATGTGTCAGATGTTACCTCAAGCACTAAAGCCCCTGCTTATCTGCTAAACTTCAAGTAATGACTGTCAGCTCTTCTGTTAAATTACACAGGGTCAGCTCTACTCTCAAGTATATCAAAATCCAAGTGTATCAGACAAACTTTAAGTTGTGATTGTTAGCGAATCTACTAAGCTTCAAGTCATGTGTCAAAGCACCAGTTCATTTACCAATCTTCAAGTTGTGAGTGTCAGCATTCCTGTTCTGTTTCAAAGTGTAAGCTTCTCTGTCAAGCATAAAGTGAACAGTGGTTACTCTTATGCCAAGCTTCATAGCATCAGCTGTTTTGTCAACCTTTAAAGCGACATGAAATCCAACTTTTTTCTTTCATGGCTTAGAAAGAGTATGTAATTTTAAACAACTTTTTAATTTACTTCTATTATCTAATTTGCTTCATTTTTTTATATCCTTTGCTGAAAAGCATATCTAGATAGGCTCAGTAGCTGCTGATTGGTGGCTGCATATAGATGCCTCATGTGATTGGCTCACCCATGTGCATTGCTATTTCTTCAACAAAGGAAATCTAAATAATGAGGCAAATTAGGTAATAGAAGTAAATTGGAATGTTGTTTAAAATTGTATTCTCTACCTGAATCATGAAAGAAACTTACACTTTATTAAACAAATATGCTTGAAACAGACGTTACTAATAGGAGATGCTGATAAGGATATTTACTCCAGGGTCTAATAACCTCTGAATAGTATTTCAGGTAATCCTAACAGAACCAGCATTTCCCCACTGGTAATAACACAAGTACAAATGAGTGGTATAGTGGGCTAGTGAAAAATGGGGAAAGTCACTTCCATGTTTCAATAGTTAGCAGCCTCTATTCTATAGCACCCAGTGGTTAAATAACGTATTAAGGATAGGGCTAGTGGACTAGGTGTTACGTGTCTGGTCTCTAAACGTAAATTAAATCAATTATAAGGGATAAGGTAGTTAGCAAAAAATGGTAGGAATAACTATAATTACACTCACGTTTCCACACACATCTGAGAGCTAGCTATGCGCTCAAAGGCGTCCTCCTACCTGCGTACTGCTCTGATTGAACAGAGTCAGCCGATTGCTAGCTAGAGTCCCTATCGTTCAGAACTTATCACACATACAATACATTCAGAGATACTTGCAAATATGTATAGTGGTTGAAATTAGCTGAAATTAGCTATCAGCTAACTGTATTAACTCCGTTAGATACAAATTGTCATTGAGATTCAAAGTCAGAAGCTACTTAGTAACTTTAAATATAGCGTAATAGCATATATGCTTATTCAAGACAGCAACAATGTATCAACATTCCCACATATTGTCACACATATAGTGCAGATTCTAAGGCGGTATTAAGCGTAAAAACCGCTAACATAAACTTAAGGTATTGTGTGTGTATAGACCAGTTTGAATCAAACACGCTGTTGCACCAAAGCCATGCCCACCGACGCGTTTCCGTCACAGAACGTGACTTCGTTTTTTAACCACTGGGTGCTATAGAATAGAGGCTGCTAACTATTGAAACATGGAAGTGACTTTCCCCATTTTTCACTAGCCCACTATACCACTAATTTGTACTTGTGTTATTACCAGTGGGGAAATGCTGGTTCTGTTAGGATTACCTGAAATACTATTCAGAGGTTATTAGACCCTGGACTAAATATCCTTATCAGCATCTCCTATTAGTAACGTCTGTTTCAAGCATATTTGTTTAATAAAGTGTAATTCAATTTCATTTGCTATTTGATTAATCTAGTGTATAATTCTACACTTAACTTAAATGTCATAAATCCCCTTTTGGTTCCCTAACCCTACTATGCTGCAAGGAAGGTGCCAGACCCTGTGTCTGTTAAGCCTTGGGTATGGTTTCTGTATTAAACCTGTAATAAATCTCTGGACTCTTAAACTATATTCATCTATGGTGTTTGCATTACTATTTTCTCTTGTTGGTGCATATCATATGCATAGATTGTTTAATGGCTAATAAAGAAAACTCTCTAAGCTCTGTTGTAGACAGGGAGAATACTTTTTTACCATAAGGAAAAGCTTTTTTTTTTTTTTGTTGTACCCATCAGGAACACCTTGTAAAAGTGCTTTCTTTTATATAAAGTGACTAATGCCCCTTTATGTTTCCCTAAAAAAACTCCAATATGCTTATGGTATTTAGGAAATCATAATGGCCATAGCATTGTCTTGCATGTGTTCCAGTAGTTAAACAAGCAGCATATCTGGGAATCCAAGTAGCTAATCAGGTAATCTCATGTGACTGTGAGAGATTTTCATAAACACCACAACACAAAACATCTTTTGAATAGAATGCAGTATCTAGGCCCGAACTGACCATAGGGCATGCTAGGGAAATGCCAGGGGGATGCCGAGTACCTTAGCCCCACCTACCATTACCGCACACACAGAGTGCTTAACTGTCTGTTGCTCTTAGATTGCTCCAAAAATTGCTTCACTGTACCTACATTTTTTACATTTGATATTCTGGGTGACAGCTGTTTACCATTTTGGAACATTTCTACAATGACCTGAGTCCATGCCTGGCCGCCTGCCTCTGCTATTCCTCACAGTAGAATTATTTTAACATACATAGCCCCACCCTACAGCTCTCTGCCTCACCAAGAAAAAGGCCCTTCTTTAGTTGCTGGGCCAGAATATATCAATGTCTGCCTGGGTTTCATCAGATCACAGTGATGTCACATGGGACTAGACCGGTGTTCTAAAATTTGTCTGGAAGCATACAAATTCCGGACCCATGTCACTTCCGGTGACGTAACATCAGCTGTTGGAGGCGTGTGGCACTCACTGCGCATTGCAAATGACCCAACCTCGTAAAATCAGCTGTTTAAGTCGAAGAAAAGGGCAGAGGAATTCTATGGGCATTTGAGTTTATTGCGCATGCTCACACAACACTCACTGCGCATGCGCACACGGCCTGACTGCTTACGATCAGCTGAATAAGCTGCATCAGAGGGTCCAGGATTTCTACAGGCGAGTTGCCTTCAATGCGCATGTGCACACTGCCCTGAAATAAAATTTAAAAAAATGCACGCGCTGCCGTGAAAAACAAACAAAAAACAAGCATACAATTTTAAAAAAATATAATAAAATATGTGAAGCCCAAATTATCAATAGTTACAGTATAGGGTGCATTCCATTAAACAACTTCATGTAACAGTGTCATGTGGCCCCAGGACATGTAACGGTTGTCTAGACTCAGGGGGTTCACAGGCTGGATCGTACAATACACAGTATACTATCAGCAAAACAACCATAATATTTCTACACAACCGTTACATGTCATGTGGCCACATGACACTGTTACATGAAGTTGTTTAATGGAATGTGCCCTATACGATAACTATTTATAATTTGGGCTTCACATATTTTATTATATTTTTAAAAATTGTATGCTTGTGTTTGTTTTTTCATGGCAGCGCGTGCATGCGCACTGAAAGCAACTCTCCTGAAGAATTCCTGGACCCTCTGATGCAGTTTATTCAGCTGGTCGTTAGCAGCTGGGCCGTGTGCGCATGCGCAGTGAGTGTTGTGTGCGCATGCGCAATGAACTCAAATGCCTATAGAATTCCTCA
This sequence comes from Bombina bombina, assembly GCF_027579735.1. Taxonomy (NCBI): domain Eukaryota; kingdom Metazoa; phylum Chordata; class Amphibia; order Anura; family Bombinatoridae; genus Bombina; species Bombina bombina. The sequence continues at coordinate 477,522,573 of NC_069499.1, forward strand.
ACCTTTTTCTTGACTTAAACAGCTGATTTTGCAAGGTTGGGCCGTTTGTGCCACACGCCTCCAACAGCTGATGTTATGTCACCGGAAGTGACGCGGGTCCGGAATTTTTATGCGTCCAGACAAACTTTAGAACACAGGCTAGCTGCGGTGCACAGAATCCAGGTGCTAATAGTAATACTTTATTCAGGTCCTGCCCTTCCACACAATGCTTATATATATATATATATATATATATATATATATATATATATATATATATATATATATATATATATATATACATATATATATATCCTATTATATAAAAGGCCAAGAGAGAGAGCAAAAGAGAGGGGGGAGAGGGGGAAGAGAGAGAGCAAAAGAGAGGGATGGAGAGAAAGAGCAAAAGAGAGGGATGGAGAGAGAGAGCAAAAAAAATTAGAGAGAGACAGAGCAAAAGAGAGGGGGGAGAGAGAGCGCAAAAGAGAGGGGGGAGAGAGAACGCAAAAGAGAGGGGGGGAGAGAGAGCGCAAAAGAGAGGGGGAGAGAGAAAGCGCAAAAGAGGGGAAGAGAGAGAGCACAAAAGAGAGGCGGAGAGAGAGAGTGCAAAAGAGAGGGGGAGAGAGAGAGAGCGCAAAAGAGAGGGGGAGAGAGAGAGCACGCAAAAGAGGGGGGGAGAGAGAGTGCAAAAGAGAGAGAGAATGCAAAAGAGAGGGGGGAGAGAGAGCTTAAAAGAGAGGAGGGAGATAGAGCGCAAAAGAGAGGGGGAGAGAAAGCAAAAGAGAGAGGGGAGAGAAAGCAAAAGAGAGGGGGGAGAGAAAGCAAAAGAGGGGGGGGAGAGCAAAAGAGAGGTGGAGCGAGAGAGAGCGCAAAAGAGAGGGGGAGAGAGCGCAAAAGAGAGGGGGAGAGAGCGCAAAAGAGAGGGGGAGAGAGCAAAAGAGGGGGAGAAAGAGAGCAAAAGAGAGGGGGAGAGAGAGAGCAAAAGAGAGGTGGAGCGAGAGAGAGAGCAAAAGAGAGGTGGAGCGAGAGAGAGCGCAAAAGAGAGGGGGAGAGAGCGCAAAAGAGAGGGGAAGAGAGCACAAAAGAGAGGGGGAGAGAGCACAAAAGAAAGGGGGAGAGAGAGCAAGGGTTGGGACCACTGTACTGCAAAAAAATGGCCCGTGTGAACGGGCTTTAGGACTAGTATATATATATATATATATATATATATATATATATATATATATATATATATATATATATATATATATATATATATATGAAACTGAAAAAGGTGTACTCAAGCACTGGCAAGTAACTGACTGTGCATGCTGTGGGAAGGGGCATGATCTCCTGCAGTGGCCTCAGAGTGCTGAGAGGGAAGCAAGGAAAGCTGTGTTTTTTTACAGCATGGTCGCTCTTTTACACTTCCAGCCAGTATCAATAACAAATTGCTATGCATATGTAGGTAATTATCTCATACTGCATATGAATATCTCATTTAGATTCATATGCAAATTAGGTATCTGATTGCTAATTATATTGTTTAAATTCACTCACTGCACTTGATTTAAAGGTAACTATCTTACAGTGCAATTCATCTGTAGATAAAACTCACTGTCTGCTATTGATTTGTTGGTAATTAGTGTGTCTTTTGCTCATATTGATTTGCAGCTAAATATTCTTTAGTGCTATGTAGTTGTGGGTAAAACTTCACTCAATAACACTCATTTATATTTGTATCTCTCTACAGGGGTAAATATCTTATATTAATTTGCAGGAAAATACCCATTTGCAATTGATCTGTGTCTAATGATCAGACAAGGGTTTTGCTTTATCCAAACTCTTGTTTTGTGGGTAAATAGTAATGCTGTTTACTGCTATTGATTTATTAACTAATATACTTTTCCTTGGTTTGCAGGAAAAATGTATGAGAGATAATTAATTTGATGTGCTAATTATATAAAACATACAGATTACAAATTAGAAAATGTGATTTGCTGTTGGCAGTCCTGTAGGTAGGGTTGCCACCTAGGTATGTTCTTCAACATACAATGTCATGAGAACAAAGTAAATTTGATAATAGATTGGAAAACTTTTTTTTTTAAACTGTACGATTTTATAAGAATAATAAAATAAATATTTTGGGTTTCATGCCCCTTTAAAATATATTTTTAATGATTTAAAATGTTATTAATTAACTTGCTAGTAACTCAGCCTCTAGCTAGCTCCCAAAATCTGATTTATGTTATATTTACTAATCTAGTCATTATAACAAATCAGAAAATAAATGCCCTGAGCTGTTGTCTTAAATGGGAGCTTACTTCTGAGTATGTATCTCAATAAAGCCAAATGCTAGCTATTCCCAAATAAGCCAACATCTTGGGAGATGTGGTGGAGGTATTCTCCCAAAAAAAGAGAAAATAAAAAAAGTTTGAATTATAGGGGCTGATTACAGTTGGAAGACCAGGTAACTGTTAAAAACAAAAATGGTACAATTCAATGTCTCTACTCTTTTAATATAACAACAGATAAATTACATAAATTATATTAAAAGCAAAAAAAGCAGGGTTTTCTATAAAGTAATATTACACCCCAATAACTAAAATATTTTTTAATGTACATTTTCCTTTAACAAATGGGAAAACAAAACAGCTATTATTAAGTGTTTCTGGGGTCAAGAAATATTTATCCTGTGCCTGAGTCCAAGAGAAAAACAATAAGGCTGCGTCCCAAACTTGAAACTAAAAATAAATTTGACAAAACCACACAGGGCAAGAATCAATTCAACAGAATAAACTCCACAGAAAATCACAATCTGGAGTAGAAATGAACTGTAAATTCGCATAGCGCCTCTGTATAGCAGAGGGTGAGAAAGCAACCGTGTTGTTTATAATTTTATACAAATATTTGTAGTCGGATGTATTCAATCAATACTATTCCATTTCTGCTGCCATGTATTAGTATGAAAAATATTTTTCTTCCTAGATTTTAGAAGGAAACATTTTTTTATTTCATTGTTTATTTTAGGCAAATGTACAATGGTATATTTATCCTTGTAGGGTTAATTTTACATTTTAAAATGTTCATGAAACTGAGTTTATTTTGAAGCAATTTACAATGTTGTTAAATTTTCATTTAGTGCTGCCCAATTAACACCAGCAGAAGGTTCCTTTTTTACTCATATTGAAGTCATTAAAAGCCACAAAGAAATGGCTTTCAGCTTGTTGTATGTGGCCATTACTGGCTTGCTCTAATAAGCGTAACCCCTTAACGACCAAGGAAGTGTCAGGCACGTCCTACAAAATAATACAGTTAAGGACCTGATACGTCCTCTGGGGTTTCAAGCTCTGGAAGCAATGGTGATATTGAGGCATCATTGCAATAAGCATTTTTACCCACTGATGCAGAGAGGGCCACCATCGATGGTGCCGATCATTGGTGGGTGGGAGCTGTAGCAGGGTGGCGGGTGGGCGGCCCATCGTTATTTCCGGATCTGTTCAAAGAGTAGTGTGCGTAATGCTGCGGGAGTGCAGCCGGGTGGACGTGCTGTGCATGCGTGTGCGCGTGCACCACATTTACATAAATCTATTGTAAATGTATGGGAAGGAGGGAGAAGGAGGGGGGAATAAATGTTAGGGTGTTGAGGGGGGGCAGCTACACTACAGAAAATGCTTTATAATATAAAAAAAAATATTAAAAAACATTTATTATGGCAAAATGGATACTGGCAGACAGCTTTATGTGGGGATCAGGGAGTTTGGGGGCTAAGGGGTATCCATCACTGCAGACTAAATATTAAAAAAAGAATGCCTTTTATTTTAGTACTGGCAGACTTTCTGCCAGTACTTAAGATGGCGATGACAATTGTGAGGTGGGGGAAAGAAGAGAGCTGTTTGAGGGGGGTCAGGAAGGGATCAGGGGGTTGGATGTGTCAGGTGAGAGGCTGATCTCTACACTAAAGATAAAATTAACCCTACAAGCTACCTAATTAACCCCTTCACGGCTGGGCATAATACAAGTGTGGTGCACAGCGGCATTTAGTGGCCTTCTAATTACCAAAAAGCAATGCCAAAGCCATATATGTCTGCTATTTCTGAACAAATGGGATCCCAGAGAAGCATTTACAACCATTGTGCCATAATTACACAAACTGTTTGTAAATAATTATAGTGAGAAACCTAAAATTGTGAAAAAGTTACCAACTTTTTTTATTTTATCGCATTTGGCGGTGAAATGGTGGCATGAAATATACCAAAATGGGCCTAGCTCAATACTTTGGATTGTCTACTACACTACACTAAAGCTAAAATTAACCCTACAAGCTCACTACAAGCTACCTAATTAACCCCTTCACTGCTGGGCATAATACACGTGGTGCGTAGCAGCATTTAGCGACCTTCTAATTACCAAAAACCAATGCCAAAGCCATGTATGACTGCTATTTCTGAACAAAGGGGATCCCAGAGAAACATTTACAACCATTTGTGCCATAATTGCACAAGCTGTTTGTAAATAATTTCAGTGAGAAACCTAAAGTTTGTAAAAGATTTTGTGAAAATGTTAACTTTTTTTTATTTGATCGCATTTGGTGGTGAAATGATGGCATGAAATATACCAAAATGGGCCTAGATCAATACTTTGGGTTATTAGTGCTGCAGAACCTGTTGGCGATCTACAAATACCTGATAATAATAATAATAATAATAATAATAATTTATTAAAAAAATAATATATACATGTGACGGGATATTCAGGGATTCCTGAAAGATATCAGTGTTCCAATGTAACTATCGCTAATTTTGAAAAAAAAAAAAAATGGTTTGGAAATAGCAAAGTGCTACTTATACTTATTGCCCTATAACTTGCAAAAAAAGCAAAGAACATGTAAACATTGGGAATTTCTAAACTCAGGACAAAATTTAGAAACTATTTAGCAGGGATGTTTTTTGGTGGTTGTAGATGTGTAACAGATTTTGGGGGTCAAAGTTAGAAAAAGTGTGTTTTTTCCATTTTTTTTCATCATATTTTATATTTTCTTATAGTAAATTATAAAATTTGATAAAAATAATGGTATAGTTAGAAAGTCCATTTAATGGTGAGAAAAACGGTATATAATATGTGTGGGTACTGTAAATGAGTAAGAGGAAAATTACAGCTAAACACAAACACTGCAGAAATGTAAAAATAGCCCTGGTTCCGAACGCTATAACGGCTAGATTTGGAGTTTGGCGGTAAAAGGGCTGTTAACGCTCCGCGGGTTTTTTTCTGGCCACACCATAAATTTAACTCTGGTATCGAGAGTTCAAACAAATGCTGCGTTAGGCTCCAAAAAAGGAGCGTAGAGCATTTTTACCGCAAATACAACTCTCGATACCAGAGTTGCTTACGGACGCGGCCGGCCTCAAAAACGTGCTCGTGCACGATTCTCCCATAGGAAACAATGGGGCTGTTTGAGCTGAAAAAAAACCTAACACCTGCAAAAAAGCAGCGTTCAGCTCCTAACGCAGCCCCATTGTTTCCTATGGGGAAACACTTCCTACGTCTGCACCTAACACTCTAACATGTACCCCGAGTCTAAACACCCCTAGCCTTACACTTATTAACCCCTAATCTGCCGCCCCCGCTATCGCTGACCCCTGCATTACACTTTTAACCCCTAATCTGCCGCTCCGTAAACCGCCGCCACCTACGTTATCCCTATGTACCCCTAATCTGCTGCCCTAACATCGCCGACCCCTATGTTATATTTATTAACCCCTAATCTGCCCCCCACAACGTCGCCGACACCTACCTACACTTATTAACCCCTAATCTGCCGACCGGACCTGAGCGCTACTATAATAAAGTTATTAACCCCTAATCCGCCTCACTAACCCTATCATAAATAGTATTAACCCCTAATCTGCCCTCCCTAACATCGCCGACACCTACCTTCAATTATTAACCCCTAATCTGCCGACCGGAGCTCACCGCTATTCTAATAAATGTATTAACCCCTAAAGCTAAGTCTAACCCTAACACTAACACCCCCCTAAGTTAAATATAATTTTTATCTAACGAAATAAATTAACTCTTATTAAATAAATTATTCCTATTTAAAGCTAAATACTTACCTGTAAAATAAATCCTAATATAGCTACAATATAAATTACATTTATATTATAGCTATTTTAGGATTAATATTTATTTTACAGGTAACTTTGTATTTATTTTAACCAGGTACAATAGCTATTAAATAGTTAAGAACTATTTAATAGTTACCTAGTTAAAATAATTACAAATTTACCTGTAAAATAAATCCTAACCTAAGATATAATTAAACCTAACACTACCCTATCAATAAAATAATTAAATAAACTACCTACAATTACCTACAATTAACCTAACACTACACTATCAATAAATTAATTAAACACAATTGCTACAAATAAATACAATTAAATAAACTATCTAAAGTACAAAAAATAAAAAAGAACTAAGTTACAGAAAATAAAAAAATATTTACAAACATAAGAAAAATATTACAACAATTTTAAACTAATTACACCTACTCTAAGCCCCCTAATAAAATAACAAAGACCCCCAAAATAAAAAATTCCCTACCCTATTCTAAATTTAAAAAGTTACAAGCTCTTTTACCTTACCAGCCCTGAACAGGGCCCTTTGCGGGGCATGCCCCAAGAAGTTCAGCTCTTTTGCCTGTAAAAGAAAACATACAATACCCCCCCCCCAACATTACAACCCACCACCCACATACCCCTAATCTAACCCAAACCCCCCTTAAATAAACCTAACACTAAGCCCCTGATGATCTTCCTACCTTGTCTTCACCATGCCAGGTTCACCGATCCGTCCTGGCTCCAAGATCTTCATCCAACCCAAGCGGGGGTTGGCGATCCATAATCCGGTGCTCCAAAGTCTTCCTCCTATCCGGCAAGAAGAGGACATCCGGACCGGCAAACATCTTCTCCAAGCGGCATCTTCTATGTTCTTCCATCCGATGACGACCGGCTCCATCTTGAAGACCTCCAGCGCGGATCCATCCTCTTCTTCCGACGACTAGACGACGAATGACGGTTCCTTTAAGGGACGTCATCCAAGATGGCGTCCCTCGAATTCCGATTGGCTGATAGGATTCTATCAGCCAATCGGAATTAAGGTAGGAATTTTCTGATTGGCTGATGGAATCAGCCAATCAGAATCAAGTTCAATCCGATTGGCTGATCCAATCAGCCAATCAGATTGAGCTCGCATTGTATTGGCTGATCGGAACAGCCAATAGAATGCGAGCTCAATCTGATTGGCTGATTGGATCAGCCAATCGGATTGAACTTGATTCTGATTGGCTGATTCCATCAGCCAATCAAAAAATTCCTACCTTAATTCCGATTGGCTGATAGAATCCTATCAGCCAATCGGAATTCGAGGGACGCCATCTTGGATGACGTCCCTTAAAGGAACCGTCATTCGTCGTCTAGTCGTCGGAAGAAGAGGATGGATCCGCGCTGGAGGTCTTCAAGGTGGAGCCGGTCGTCATCGGATGGAAGAACATAGAAGATGCCGCTTGGAGAAGATGTTTGCCGGTCCGGATGTCCTCTTCTTGCCGGATAGGAGGAAGACTTTGGAGCACCGGATTATGGATCGCCAACCCCCGCTTGGGTTGGATGAAGATCTTGGAGCCAGGACGGATCGGTGAACCTGGCATGGTGAAGACAAGGTAGGAAGATCATCAGGGGCTTAGTGTTAGGTTTATTTAAGGGGGGTTTGGGTTAGATTAGGGGTATGTGGGTGGTGGGTTGTAATGTTGGGGGGGGGGGGTATTGTATGTTTTCTTTTACAGGCAAAAGAGCTGAACTTCTTGGGGCATGCCCCGCAAAGGGCCCTGTTCAGGGCTGGTAAGGTAAAAGAGCTTGTAACTTTTTAAATTTAGAATAGGGTAGGGAATTTTTTATTTTGGGGGTCTTTGTTATTTTATTAGGGGGCTTAGAGTAGGTGTAATTAGTTTAAAATTGTTGTAATATTTTTCTTATGTTTGTAAATATTTTTTTATTTTCTGTAACTTAGTTCTTTTTTATTTTTTGTACTTTAGATAGTTTATTTAATTGTATTTATTTGTAGCAATTGTGTTTAATTAATTTATTGATAGTGTAGTGTTAGGTTAATTGTAGGTAATTGTAGGTAGTTTATTTAATTATTTTATTGATAGGGTAGTGTTAGGTTTAATTATATCTTAGGTTAGGATTTATTTTACAGGTAAATTTGTAATTATTTTAACTAGGTAACTATTAAATAGTTCTTAACTATTTAATAGCTATTGTACCTGGTTAAAATAAATACAAAGTTACCTGTAAAATAAATATTAATCCTAAAATAGCTATAATATAAATGTAATTTATATTGTAGCTATATTAGGATTTATTTTACAGGTAAGTATTTAGCTTTAAATAGGAATAATTTATTTAATAAGAGTTAATTTATTTCGTTAGATAAAAATTATATTTAACTTAGGGGGGTGTTAGTGTTAGGGTTAGACTTAGCTTTAGGGGTTAATACATTTATTAGAATAGCGGTGAGCTCCGGTCGGCAGATTAGGGGTTAATAATTGAAGGTAGCTGTCGGCGATGTTAGGGAGGGCAGATTAGGGGTTAATACTATTTATGATAGGGTTAGTGAGGCGGATTAGGGGTTAATAACTTTATTATAGTAGCGCTCAGGTCCGCTCGGCAGATTAGGGGTTAATAAGTGTAGGTAGGTGTCGGCGACGTTGTGGGGGGCAGATTAGGGGTTAATAAATATAACATAGGGGTCGGCGATGTTAGGGGCAGAAGATTAGGGGTACATAGGGATAACGTAGGTGGCGGCGATTTGCGGTCGGAAGATTAGGGGTTAATTATTTTAAGTAGCTTGCGGCGACGTTGTGTGGGGCAAGTTAGGGGTTAATAAATATAATATAGGGGTCGGCGGGGTTAGGGGCAGCAGATTAGGGGTACATAAGTATAACGTAGGTGGCGGTCGGCAGATTAGGGGTTAAAAATTTTAATCGAGTGGCGGCGATGTGGGGGGACCTCGGTTTAGGGGTACATAGGTAGTTTATGGGTGTTAGTGTAGTTTAGGGTACAGTAGTTAAGAGCTTTATGAACCGGCGTTAGCCAGAAAGCTCTTAACTCCTGCTATTTTCAGGCGGCTGGAATCTTGTCGTTAGAGCTCTAACGCTCACTGCAGAAACGACTCTAAATACCAGCGTTAGAAAGATCCCATTGAAAAGATAGGCTACGCAAATGGCGTAGGGGGATCTGCGGTATGGAAAAGTCGCGGCTGTAAAGTGAGCGTTAGACCCTTTAATCACTGACTCCAAATACCAGCGGGCGGCCAAAACCAGCGTTAGGAGCCTCTAACGCTGGTTTTGACGGCTACCGCCGAACTCTAAATCTAGGCCTAAGAAAATTGAAAAGTGCTGTGGTCACTAAGGGGTTAAAGAATCAAAATAACTTGTATTAGCAAATATGAAACCTTTATAAAACATGTAAGACACAGATATATTCAATAAAACCATATGAATCTTTAAGAATTAATTAATCTATGTATCTATAGAAAAATGACATCCTAAATATTGTATATTAAACTAAAAAAGAAGTCATATTTGTATAAATAAGATATCATTCAGAGATGCTAATTCTCTGTTAGAACCACCAAGTTTGTGAACTTTAAATAAAAATTGTACTAAGCTTAACACCTAATTAAAATAATTGTGCTCTTGTAAAACATAATGAGGATGTAAACCTATCACTTTCATCCAGCCAAATTAGTTCCACGTTACAGGCTCAGTTTTGCAATAGCAATGTAAACTCTGCTTTTAAATATTTGAATTTCTCTGCTAAGAACCTTATGCTTCAATAAAAGGAGTTGCTTAGTGTAAATGCACAGTCAGTGATTAGATTTACTCTTATAAATAAAATAATGATGTGTATTGCTCCTTACATGGAACTTAATTAATCATTTAAAAAATGATGACATTTACATCTACTGTCAATGGGCTAGATTACAAGTGGCGTGCTAATGTTAGCCTGTGCGATATTTAAATATTGCGCCCGCGCTAACTTGCACTCATATTACGAGTTGAATGTAATCGCAAGCGCAAATTTAGGGTTAGCTTGACTGAAGACCTCTCGTAAAGGGTTAGGACTAAATAAAAAGTTGCACCAAACACAAAATAAATACATTAAAATAAACACTTACACTCTTATGTACACTATCTGGTATACATTATTTACATACATTCTAAAATTAAAAAGTTATAATGGTTATAAGGTATATGACAAGGTATTTGAATAGAAAGAGCAATAATGTGTATGTGTTTAATATTTAATAATGTGTCTTACTGTGTATGTACTGTAAACATTTTACATTCCAATGCCCTTCACATAGGGGAAAATGTTCTATGTATTTTTAAATAGATCTTTTTATATATATATATATATATATATATATATATATATATATATTTATATATATATATATATATATATATATATATATATATATATATATATATATATATACACTGTATATATATTTTTACCTAAATATATATATATTACAAAAATTACATTATATATATATATATATACAGTATATATATATATATATATATATATATATATATATATATATATATATATATATATATATATATATATATATATATATATATATATATATATATATATGTATTTAAAAATAAAAAGAACATTTTCTTCCCAGTGAAGAAAATTGGAATGTAAAATATGCATAACTACTTTCGGGTTAGCACTGTAGGTTTAACTCCTGTCAGTTTAGCGCACAAGTGATACGTGTTAGGTGTTTTCCAGTTTGCTCTCTGTTTTAAAGACTATGGGTAAAAGAAGTTACCACGGTCGAGATATCCGAAGTCTTGAAGTTAGTGTGTGTCGGCTTCCACTCGCGCGCAAACATTTTACTTTCAACTTGCAATACGTGCGCTAACCAGCATGCATTAAAAGTTTACTTCTGGTGTGACTGCTAAATAGCGTGCCACTTGTAATCGGGCCCAATGTCATTTAATTATATGTACAAATTAAAATGTATCAAAATAAATAGATCATTATGATCATCAAAAAATCACTATTGATCTCTTAAAGGGCCAAATATGTCTATATTTCCATATTTGTAATCAGTATTTTAACCATTACAGTTTTTATTTATTATATTTAAATAAATAAAAAGAACAAAACAAAAAAAACAGTGGGGAGTTATGGAGTCTAGTACACTTACAAATGAGTTAAAACACAGCCATTAAAAGATCATGGAAATAAAAAAAAAACATAATAATTGAAAAGATTCTCTTTTAAAGGGCTATTAAGCTGCTGAGCACAACTACAAAAGAATGGTTATTACTCTGCATGGTATTTTATTTCCTCCTGCGCCTGTAGCTCTATTCAGAAGTTCTCCTATTTCAGTTTTATAAAGGTGCTAGATGCCAAAGCACTGCCTGTGTACATGCTGGGGGCTGCCATCTTGGAGTTTACATATTCTTGCACCTTGTCACAGAAGTGATGCACATGCACAAGTCAGTGATTCGGCTTTCTGGCAGCTGTATCATTTACTTGGGGTTAGTTTGCATGAAACAGAGTATGGGCTTTACATTTTTGTATTTTTACACAGATTTAAAACTATACATAAAAGCACTGCAGCTATGTATTGTGCACCTTAAAGGGATAATAAACCCACTTTTATTTCTTTCACGGTTCAGATAGAGCATTCAATTTTAAGCAACTTTCTAATTTACACCTATTATCAATTTTTCTTCGTTCTCTTGCTATCTTTATTTAAAAACAGGAATGTAAAGCTTAAGAGCCGGCCCATTTTAGGTTCAGCACCCTGGATAGGGTCCTGAACCAAAAATGTGCCGGCACCTAAACTTTACATTCCTGCTTTGTAAATAAAGATATCAAGAGAACGGGAAAAAATGTATAATAGGTGTAAATTAGAAAGTTGCTTAAAATTGCATTCTCTATCTGAATCATTAAAGAAAAAAAAATATTTTTGGATTTAGTATCCCTTTAAGCACACTGTACAGAGGTACAAATCAGCTGGCAACCTCATTGCTCTGGACATGCACACTGCTTCTGTCACAGGGTGTGACAATACTTGTACTCCAAAATGGCGGTGACGAGGAGAATTGCTTTGTAGAGAGCGACAGGAGCAGAAGAAAAAAGCAATAGCACAGGGCATAGTAACCATGCTATTGTAGTTGTGCTCTGCAGCTTAATGTCCCCTTAAACACATTACATACAAAATCACTCTTGACACTGTGTAAATCCATCGATGTATCATATGTTTATCTATAAAACAAATCAAGCAATGTAAAAGATAAAGAAAATGTTTTATTGACCTGATTTGTGGTTGGTTGTTGAGCTTGTAATAGCCTTTGTGCTGTCCTTGGGAGAACCATTTTTTTGCTTATTTTTTGTTGTCTCTAGTGATTTCATCTTCTTGGCATGTTTAGTCCCTTTGTAGTGGGCCTCGGCTTGGCTCTACAAAGGAGAACAAATCAGGTTTATTATGGTATTTCCAAATTAGACCATGGGATAATTACATCAACATAATGACACAAACAACATAAAATGTACATTAAAATCACAATTCAATTGCTCAGAAAAGGTTTAAAAAAGATAAAACAATTCAATTTACAGTGAGTATTTTTTTTGCCAGCCTTCACTTTAAAATACGTCTATTCCACTGCTTCCTGAGAAGCTGGAGTATCTCCATTATAATGAACTTATAGAGGGGTTTGCCTTTACCTGCAACATTCTACAGTGATTGGTTAGCTCAGAGCACAAGGTCATTTATACCTGTCTATAACTGGCCACAGCAAAGGAGTCAAGGAATGTGGCTTCCACCAAGTTTTACAAGGGGTCTGTCTATGAACTGCTCTTGATTTTCAAAGTCTTGTAAATTGTGCAAAACCACAGCATTAAAAGCCTTGATACAAGATATGCATTAATAATAACAATGACAAAATGACCTTTATGTCCCGTTCTATTTTTGGATTCATATTGCTGTAAATTTAGCCACATATCAGCAAGCACTACCCATGGCCGGCTCCTAATCTTACATTCCTGCGTTTTAAATAAAGATACCAAGAAAACAAAGAAAAAATAAAAATATGAGTAAGTTAGAAAGCTGATTAAAATGGCATGCTCTATCTGAATCATGAAAGAAAAAAATATAGGTTTCATATCCCTTTAATGTCATATGAAATTGCTGCATAGTCTACAAAATACATTAAATAGCACATTCTATGCATTATAAATATGTTTTGAATGAAAAATATATCTTTTAAAATTTGGGATCTATAGTTCATTTTGCAATTTACAATTCCATTCTGTTTCACAAGAGTTTCACGCTGTCTAGACAATCAACTGGATAGCAGTACTGTGCACAATTTTTTTCCACAGAAGAATTGAAAATATGCAAAAGGGCATTGATCTTCTTTTTCTAAAATAAAATAATAAAAAAAATGTATTCAGTTCCAGCCGCACAGTCAAACTTTTCTCAAAGTGTAAGAAAGCTTTGCCCAGCCCTATTAATTTTAAAAAGCGCTGGCTTCTTGTACAAATGCTGATGTCATACAGTAATATGTTAGTAAATGACCATTGCAAGCACAATATTTAAGGGTCAATCATTGTTTTATAGTTTTTGAATAAACAGATAACACTGTTAAACAAACAAAAAAATAACTAAGAATTTATATGTAAGTGGGATATGCCCCCATCTACCAACAGATCTGTGGGACTTGTCTCTATCAGTCAGTGTATTATCTATACCTAGGGATCAGCTGTATGCAATCTGGCACTTTCTTTTCTGTTAGATACAGAGTTAGATTAAAGGGATATTCTACTCAAAAAATAAATACATTTAGGAACAAATTACAAGTTGACCTCTATTTAATGCTCCCCCTTGAACGTTAATTGCGCTAGAAGTAAGCTTTTTGCAATCGTCAGGTTGCGCTCGTATCATGAGTTGAAAGTAAACTGTTATCGCTCTCGTGCTAACACGACTGGAAAAAACATATCTCTACATATATCTGATGTTTTTTTGGTACAATATATATTTATGAAAATCTATTTAGAAACACACATATTCTGCTATGTGGAGAACATTGGGATATGAAATATTTACAGTAAATACATAGTTAAAACATTTATTGAATATGAAAATTGTATAAATATGTGTTTCCATGTTTTCATCTACTTAACTGCAAAGTGGTCCAATGAACTTATATATATCTCTATGTGTACATGTGTATTTATGTGTTTATATGTGTATATATGTCTGTAAATACATTTGTACACATATAAATACATAAATATATATGTACACATACTGTATATAAACATTTTTATATACATACATATGCATCTTTAGAGATGTATATGTATGTATCTCTATTTTAAAGCCCTTTGTAGGCCTTTTTTCTAACACCTGTGACCTCATATCTTTAAACCCTTATAATGTTTTTTTTACATTTTTTTATTGCATGGTGTTATTATGAGGTAACTACATTTTGTAATGTATTTATGATGTGTTTTGTGACATAAATCGCATTTACTTTCAACTCATAATACAATCGATAAGCCCAACGAGCACAAACGCCCATAATAAACTCCTTATTGCTCATGCACAAACGTTAGCGCTCCAGTCATAATCTGGCACACTCAAGTCAAAATTAAACTTTCATGATTTATATAGAACATGCAATTTTAAACAACTGTCCCGTTTACTTCCATTAACAAAATGTGCACCGTCTTTTTATATTTACACTTTTTGAGTCACCAGCTACTACTGAGCATGTACAAGAATTCACAGAATATACGTATATGCATTTGTGATTGGCTGATGGCTGTCACATGATGCAGTGGGAGTGGAAATACACACTATGGGGTTGATTTATAAAAGGCTTCTGGAAGCCTTTTAACCACATACGACTGCAGGTTCTCACAAGAGAACCTGCACGCTGTATTTAACAAGCAGCAGTCATCAGACCGCTGCTTTTCTAACCTTTCGCACCTCTAAAGTGGTGAATTTCAATCTCCCAGGTATATTCTGACCGGGGAGATTGACAGCTCTTGCCCACGTGTGATTGGCTGTGCGCCAACAGGTGGCAGGATTGCATGCGAGCGCAAAATAGCGCTTGTGTGCAATGCTGAATTCTGCCAGGGGAATTCAGCCCGCCTCAGCTTGATAAATTGCCCCTATACAATAACTTTGAAATTTGTCAGAAAACAATCTACTCATTTAAAGTTAAAACTAAGTGCTATTGTATTGTCTTTTTATTGTGTATTTGTTGACTATGCAAATCTACTGTATTTACTGGTCCTTTAATGTGGAACTAACATGTAGTATGTACACTACATAATTGTGTGCAAGTCCTGGGACATCCCTGCTTATTGGCAGAGAGGGACAACTTACACAGAAAATGTTTTTTTTTTAGTTAGCTTAGTAGCATTTATTTTTCAAAAAAACTAAATATTGCAAAAATATTTTGAAACATTCTATTTTAAGAAAGTTGTTTAAAGTTGTACACTTTATCTGAATCATTAAATAATTTTTTTTTTGGTTTTATGTCCCTTTAAAATCCCCAGCACTGTAGGTATTCTTTAAGTTTTACAACCTTAGCGCTAAATGTTTTTCCATACAAAAGAAAAAAACAAACAAAAAATGTCAATCCTACTTAAACATATTTTATTTATTATGCATAGTTAAAAAAAAAACACACAGTTCTTAGTCCATACATTTTGGTTTAAAGAATAATAATCATAATATAGCTGTCATTGGCCTCTTGTAATTGTGAGCAACAACTTTTGAGCGATAAAATTTTTTTAGGGCACAAAGGACGGCAAATCAACTTGCTAATAGATCATATTGTTTTAATTGAAAGTTCTGCAGTTGTCAGTGTTGGTTATCATTTTTGCTACATGTTCTGAAACATTGTTAATTTTATTAGTCTTTCTGATTTTGCGTTCCTAAATGAATGTCACAGCTATGAAATTAATTACTGAATCTGCCTTCTTCTTGATAAAAATTATTTCTGAATTCTTACCTGAATAATTCATAATGAAAGGTCGTAAATTGCAGTAAATAAATATATATTTAATGAAAAATCACCAGGAAAATGTGATAAAAAAATGTGATAAAAACATTTTAAGATTGGGTGTTTCAGCTCTTTAGGGGAGAATGCAACACATTTGGAATTAAGTAAGTTGATATGACCAGTTTAGAATGATATGTTACAGTAGAGTTTTTCTCATTATGAAGCACAGATGAGCGAAAAGTGGGTGCACCCTGAATATTCCTTATCCCAGTGAAAACTTCTAGATTTTGATAACATTTATAATAAGTATATTTAAATATACACTGATCAGCCAGATCATTAAAAGCACCTGCCTAATTTCATGTAGGTCTCCCCTTGTGCTGCCAAAACAGCTCTGATGCATCAAGGTATGGACTCCACAAGACCTCTGTACATGTCCTGTGGTATCTGGCACCAAAACATAAGCAGCAGATCCTTTAAGTCCTGCAAGTTGTGAGGCGGGGCCTCCATTAATCAGATTTGTTGTTCCAGCACATGCAACAGATGCTCAATTGGATTGAAATCTGGGGAATTTGGAGGCCAAGGCAACACCTTAAACTCGTTGTCATGTTCCTCAAACCATTCCTGAACAATTTTGCAGTGTGGCAGGGTGCTGAAAGAAGCCACTGCCATCAGGAACACCATTGCCATGAA
The DNA here is from genome assembly GCF_027579735.1 of Bombina bombina. Taxonomy (NCBI): domain Eukaryota; kingdom Metazoa; phylum Chordata; class Amphibia; order Anura; family Bombinatoridae; genus Bombina; species Bombina bombina. Next base: position 477,539,338 of record NC_069499.1, read on the forward strand.
AGGGTGAACGTGGTCTGCAACAACCTCTAGGTCAAAGTAACATCCACCTGAATGCCAGGACCCAAGGTTTCCCAGCAGAACTTTGCCCCGAGCATAACACTGCCTCCGCCGGCCTGCCTTCTTCCCATAGTGCATCCTGCTGGCATCTCTTCCCCAGGTAAATTACACACATGCACCCAGCCATCCACCTGATCTAAAAGAAAACATGATTTATCAAAACAGGGAACCTTCTTCCATGGCTCCATAGTCTAAATTTGATGCTCACATCCACATTGAAGGTGCTTTCACCAGTGGACAGGGGTCATCATGGGCACTTTGGCAGGTTTGCAGCTATGCAGCAAACTGTGATGCACTGTGTGTTCTGACACCTTTCTATCATAGTCAGTATTATTTTATTTCAGCAATTTCAGCTACAGTAGCTCTTCTGTGTGATAGGGCCAGACAGGCTAGACTTCTGTCTCCACGTGCATCAATGAGCCTTGGGCACCCATGACCCTGATACCAGTTCACAGGTTGTCCTTTCTTGTACCACTTTTAGTAAATACTAACCACTGCATACCAGGAACACTCCACAAGACTTGACGTTTTGGAGATGCTTTGACCCATTTTTCTAGCCATCACTATTTGGCCCTTGTCAAAGTAACTCAGATATATTCACTTGCCCATTTTTCCTGCTTCCAACATATGAAATACAAGAACTGATTGTTCACTTGCTGCCTAATCTATCCCACCCCTTGACAGGTGCCATTGTGACGATGCAATTAATGTTATTCCCTTCTCCTGTCAGTGGTTTTAATGTTGTTGCTGATCAGTGTATTTGAGTTGTCTTCAGTATATAACCAGCATTTCCTATGGCATACTGTGGTTAACATTGTTGAACAAACACAAACTTGAATCCACTCTAAAAAGAGAAAAAGCACAAACAGACTCAAGTGTCGCATTTGAAATAACGAACATAAGCACTAACATATTGCACTTACAGTGTGAAACTTTATTATCCGCAAATAAAACAATCACACTTCCTCGTCTCCTTCTCCGAGCACCCAGCGTTCCTTTATGCTGCTTACACGTGTCCAGGTTGCTTGGGGCTGCTTACACGCGTCCAGGTTGCTTGAGGCTCTGTATACCTCTACATGTTTCGTCCGCTACAGTGCAGACTTTCTCAAGAGGATAGACGTGAGAAACGTCTATCCTCTTGATGAAAGTCTATCCTCTTGAGAAAGTCCACACGCTAGGGAACGAAATTCTTAGAGGTATACAGAGCCCCAGGAGCACCCCGTAGTTCTAGGAGCGTTGAATCTACTAACAACGGAAGCGACACTGATCACAATATCACCACGCAAACTTGCACGCTTGTAAGCAGCATAAAGGAACACTGGCCGCTCAGAGAAGGAGACGAGGACGTGTGATGTGGGCCAGCCCGTTTGAGGACTTTTAACAGGATTGTTTTATTTGCGGATAATGAAGTTTTACAATGTTTGCGTTTTTTTCTCTTTTTAGAGTGAAGTTTCTACCCTCCTCCATTTGGCTTGAAGGATACATTTGGTGAAAGAGCTACATCGGACTCTGTGGGATCTTTATTTGGACGCTGTTTGGTAATATCGTTACTAATCAGTATTTTAAAATTCGTAGAATGATGATTTTATTTTAGAACCGCATTGACAACTTTGGTGTTATTATTTTATATTCAAATTGTATTTTTATTATGTTTGTGTAATTTATCTATTTACATACTCATTATTATTTAAGTGATAGTTGTTTTATTACCCTCAAGGGCGACTAGCGCTAATTAGTTGTGGTTGTTACAAACTTGAATCCATTGAATAAATGTATATCATAGAATTGAAAAACCCTAAAGTAATTAAAAACAATAACAAATTTAAAATAATTAACAATATTAATGAAATAAAACATGGATGCATTAACCCAAAAGTTGGTAATCTACACAATTATATAAACTGTATGACAGAAAATACTTTGTACATTTTTTTATTTAGAAATATAATTTAAAAAAACAATAATATTTGTTCCTGTCTATCACAATGACATTGCAATTCATTTAAAATCCCAGTTAATGCATTAAAACCAACACAGCTCAGAATTTCTTATCTACTGGTGGCCTAAAGAATTTGAACATAGAGCCCAAAAAGTGATTTCTGTCCTAAAGATGAAAGGTTGGTCAAGATGGTTACACGTGAAGCTTGTAATACGGGAACATAACAAAGAAGCAAAGCCAGAGGAATTAAACAGAGCCACAACATCTGATTAACTCTGACAGACATGGGGGCAGATTTATCATGGCCCAAATGGGGCCAAATACCCCTGTTTCCGTGCGAGTCATTAGGCTCACCAGAAACAGAAGTTAAGAAGCAGTGTTCTTAAGACTGTTGCTCCTTAAAGGGACACTGAACCCAAATTGTTTCTTTAGTGATTCAGATAGAGCATGCAATTTTAAGCAACTTTCTAATTTACTCCTATTATTATATTCTTCATTCTCTTGGTATCTTTATTTGAAATGTAAGTTTAGATGCCGGACCATTTTTTGGGAATAACCTGGGTTGTCCTTGCTGATTGGTGGATAAATTCAAATAAAGATAGCAAGAGAACAAAGAAAAATTGATAATAGGAGTAAATTAGAAAGTTGCTTAAAATTGCGTGCTCTATCTGAATCATGAAAGAAAGAAATTTGGGTTCAGTGTCCCTTTAACTCGTCCACCGCCTCTGAAGTTGCAGACATCAATCGGGCCGATCGCATATGATCGGGTTGATTGACACCCCCTGATAGCGACCGATTGGCCGCAAATCTGCAGGGAGCGGCATTGCACAAGCAGTTCACCAGCAAGTGCTGTATTTAAAATGCTGGTGCACGATGCATACGTTAATACACTTTTGAAACCCCTATAGCTTCTATTAGAAGCATTTTTGCTAACATGTATATTACAAAAAAATGCTTCAATTAAAAAATGAAATGCATCCATTTGGATTCCAAATTTGGGTGGAATGTCCCTTTAAGTTTATTAGTGGTACATGCAAGGTTTGGACTTTAAAGGGGCAGTCTACACCAGAATTGTTATTCTTTAAAAGATAGATAATCCATTTATTACCCATTCCCCAGTTTTGCATAACAACACAGTTATATTAATATACTTTTTACCTCTGTGATTACCTTGTATCTAAGCATATTCTGACAGCCCCCTGATCACATGACTTTTTATTTATTATATATTGACTTGCATTTTTGCCAATTAGTGCTGTGTTGTGCTGACACTTAAGGGACACTAAACCCAAATGTTTTCTTTAATGATTCAGATAGAGCATGCAGTTTTAAGCAACTTTCTAATTTACTCCTACTATCAATTTTTATTTGTTCTCTTGCTATCTTTATTTAAGAAGTAGGAATTTAAAGCTTAGTAGCTGGCCCATTTTAGGTTCAGCACCATGGATAGCGCTTGCTTATTGGTGGATACAGTTTGGATAGCGCTTGTTTATTGGTGGATACAGTTAGCAAACCAATTAGCAAGCATAACCCAGGTTCTCGACCAAAAATGGGCTGGCTCTTAAGCTCTATATATCTGCTTTTTAAATAAAGATAGCAAGAAAACGAAGAAAAATTGACAATAGGAGTAAATTAGAAAGTTGCTTAAAATGTCATGCTCTATCTGAATCATTAAAGGGACATTAAACACTTTGAGATGGTAATATAAAATGATAAATTGTATATAATAAAACAACTCTGCAATATACTTTCATTATTTATTTTGTCTTCTTTGCCTGTAATTCCATTCTGAAATTGTGAGCTTTTCAGTTCCTGTTAGAAATGGAAGTGCAGAACACTGTTAAATCCAGCACAACCATTGGCTGCACACTCTAGTGACCTATTTATAACTGACCCTAATTGGCCACAGCAGAGAAGGTAACACAAGTTACAACATGGCAGGTCCCAGTGTTTTATAGACACTAAAACTTTACACTTATTTTGTCACTTTTTAAACAACTAATGAAATTTTAAAAAATACATCTACATGTTAGTCATGGACTAATATTTTCTTTGAATGCTTCATTCTATTTAACATGTATTTAGTGTTTAATGTCCCTTTAAAGGAAATGGGTTTAGTGTCCCTTTAAATAACTCCCTGGGCGTGAGCAGTCTCCTGTTGTGACAAGCAAATAAAAAGCATGTGATAAGAGTGTGCCTTTAGTGTCTTAAGAACAGGCAGACATTAAATGTTATAAAGTATATTAATATAACAATGTTGGTTGTGCAAATCTGGGGAATGGGAATGTAAAGCCATTATCAATATTTTTAAACAATAACAGTTTTGGTGTAGACTGTCTCTATTACTATGTTGGGGGATCCAGAAAGTGATGTTCTGCATTGAAGTACAGCAAGAAGGTTAGTGGCTTATAACCGAGGTGCTGCTATCCTAACAACTATCATAATGGAAGGATTTTAAATACAAATCAATTATCAATAGGTAGTTACTGTAATATGCTCCCTGCCTCTATTCTTTTCAATTCTTATTTGAAAGATAATTGTGAGCCAAATGTTTTGAGTTACAGCTCTTTAAGAGAGAATGTTGGTTGGAATTCTTACCAACTCTGCATGAGACTACATTAGAATGTAGAGACATATTGAAATGTATAAGTTCCAACAAGTCAGCATGAATATTCAATTGCATTAATAAAAAAATGATGGCAGACATAATTATATGCATTTTTCCCTATTGTTTACCATTTCTCTATACGTTTCCTTATGATAAGTTAAAAGAAATATTAATTACATATTTAAAAACATTTATCATAGACTTTATATTCCACATTGCTATTCTATCAGTCTGGTGTAATTAAAATCTAGGCTGAAATAGTCAATTAATGTATTGCTTTTGCTAATTGACAAGTCTGGAGTCCACAAGAAAAATAATTACTAGGAAATGAACTCTCGCTTAGTGCCAGCAATTCCACTTGACATTCCATGTACAGTAATTATTTTGAAGTACCTATAGCTATTAATTGCACTGCATATGTGTAGTGTTACAAAGCAGACGCCATCATTTGTCTGCTGATAATACACTTATCTCTGCTCTTCATGACATTGCTTGCAAAACCCTCTTTTTTTTCAATTGAGATTCAACTGCTTATCATTGTTGTAACAATTAAACATACTGTAAACAAAAGTCATAGTGAAGTAAAGGTTCTGTAAGCACCTATTCCCCACAGCTATGAAATTATGACTATCTACATGTATTATCCATATATAGGACTGGAAAGGTTTCTATATATTTCAAATATTGTGAATTAGTAACTTTTTATGTCATAAATAGTAACTTTTCCTCTCTATATATGTCCAGAGGGAATAAGTTAATAGCCTTCTCAATGTTAAAATCCAAATTTCTTACTTGTCCACTGCAATTCCTTACTTATCTACATATATCTAGAATAATTGCTATAGATATCTATCTATTTAAACATACATATAAAAGAGTATGGTTAAAGCCAGGTGTATTGTTCTGTGTATTGCATAGCAATAACACTGGGGAGTGACAGCAGCTTCCTTTAGGAAGATAAGGGAATATATTTCATGGCAGTTGGTGCAGCTGTTATCATTTCCCCATCTCTATGGACAGAAGCTCTGCAGGGCAGATATCAGTAGAGGAAGCAAAGTATTGTAATGACAGACATAGCTGCAAATGTGCTACTTTCTGCCAACTCCTATTGTCTGAGAGAGAGAATTCTGCACTACATATGTTACATTTAAGCAATGTATTTAAAAATAGTCTTTAATAAAATAATCACAGCTCAAAAACTGTGCAAAATAGAGATGGTCCCCAGTCCCTTCCACTCTTCATGTTTCTCCTCATCCTCTTCTGCTTTATCCTCACCTTATTATGTTCTACTTTATCTCCTATAACCTGCTTCCTTCTTGCTCTTCTTTATCATTTACACTCCACTTTCTCCATTAATTGTCAATTGTTTTTCATCTCTTTCTTCGCTGTCAGACAGAGCAGGAGCAAGCTACACTGAGTGTAATGGCGCGGTCGGGCCAGGCTGTGACTAGACAGCTGCCCAGATGCGCTCAGAGGGAAAACCAGACCCGCTCAGTAGAGCACAGAGGGCGGGTCTGAAAAACCCTCTTTTTTAATAAAAATTCACAGGCAATATTATATTTTTGTAATATTATTATTATGTATATAAAGCAAGCACTAATATAATGTTATATAATTCTGCACTATGTGCAAAATTATATAACATTATTTTCTGTTTACTGGCCCTTTAAATGTCCTAATCTTGTGCAACAAGCATCTATCAATTTAGTCAATGCTTTAAAGCAGTGTTTCCCAAACACGCTCCTCACGTACCCCCAACAGGCCTGGTTTTTATCTTAGCTGAACTAGTGCACAGGTGAAGTAATCAGCTGATCAGTAACCATGGTTACTAACCTGCTCTCACCCATCAGCTGATTATTTCACCTGTGCACTGGTTCAGCTATAATGAAAATCAGGCCTGTTGGGGATGTGTGAGGACCACATATGGAAAACACTGCTTTAAAGGAACACTAAAGTCAATATAAAACTTTCATGGCTCAAATAGACCTTGCAGTTTTAAGAGACTTTCCAATTTACTTCAATTGTCAAACCGTGCACAGTCTTTTTATTTGCAAACTTTCTGAGGCACAATCTACTATTGAATATGTGCAAGAGTTTACAGTGTATACATATATGAGTCTCTGATAGGCTGATGGCTGTCACATGATACAGGGGGCCGGCAAACTTGAATAAATGTTTAAATTTGTCAGGAAAAAAAAAAATCTGCTATTGATATTATTATGTACTTTTTGATTATGCAATTCTACTTTATGTATCACACTATAATTTAGTGACTATTACCTACTTCAAATGTTTGATTTTGTGTATTTGTGCTTTCCATTGTGGTTATTGTGGTATTTAAATGTTACATTAAATGGTCTTCTACCTATATGAAAGATATAATGATCTCAGTTTATTATGTTTCATTAAAATGTTAACAGCAAGGTGCATAATTAATTACTACAGTAATGTATAACAACATAGGACTAGATTACAAGTAGAGCGCTAAATGTGCCCGTTTGTGGGTGCGCGATAAATAAACAACCATTACAAGATTAGATCTCTTGTTAATTTTCTAAAAGTGCACCAAATGCCCTCAAAATAGAGGGTATTATAGTTTTTTTTATTAAAAAAAAATGTAGCATTTTTTTAAAAATAAAAAACAACTCAGTTTTGGAGCTTTAAAGTTGGTGGGAGTGGGCTGTTAGAAAGAAACAGCAATGAAAAGTGCCTTCACATTGCGTTCTATGGAAACTGTGTGTTCTCAGTAAATATATCCGTATATACATAAATATTTTAAACAGCTGCAATCGCTGTGCGATTTACCCTGTGCACGCAAGCGATAATTAGCGCTTTACTTGTAATCTAGCCCATAATATTGTTAAATGATAACTACTGGAGAAAAAAAATCTCCATTGTTGCCCAAGGGGACAGAAGTACAGAGATTTATAGATTTTAGCTTGCTGATTTTCTACGTGAGAGTAATGCTTTTGCAAATATCTTTATTTCTCTTTCTTTTTCATCATGTTCTATTTATTCTAAAAAAATATTACTAATTATGGGCAATAAAGACATGACTAAACTTAAAGTTATTTTCTTCTTGCTGTGAGAGGCGAGATAGCTGTAGTTTTCAAAAAAGGTTGAAAATCAACATTTCACGCAGGAAATTGTCTAGAAATGACATTTGTAAAAGGGTAGGTAGGAATTTTGTTAGCTTTGTATAAGAGTAATAATTTGAATAGAAACCGCAGATATTTTTGTTGTGAATAATTCAGATGTACTTTGAAAAGACATAAATGCAAAGTAAGAGGAAATCATAATTTTATTGTAATGTCAATAGATTTTGGCTCTGCTGTTCTATTGAAATGTAAATTAACAGAAAAAAACCTAAATTAATCTAACTTGCCATGGTAGTTAAACTTGAAGAAGTGACAATTTATGATTTGGTTCCCCATAAAGCAATTATAGAAGAATTTTTCTAAAGCTATAGAATGAGATGCTTATTTTAAGGATCTATAATTTTTCTGTAAGAAATATTTTACTACAGAAAGAAACTGTGTAGTCAAAATAGAAACGTATTGTGTAAGATAAAATAAAAATGTTATTCAAATTATGGTCATTATTTTACTCTATTAGATTACAGCGAAAAAATCAACTTGTGTTTATTAGGTTCCTTTTTATAACATTCTATCCTATAAGTTATGTTTTTGAATTAATTTAAAGGGACACAGTACTCAAAAATGTTCTGTTGTGCATGGTGATAGGCCCAGAAATGCATTGTGTGGCTGTAATTGAGGGCAGACCTTGATGTAGTTCTGGACCTATCCTCATTTGGCCAAATGCAGCTTATTTCTATGTTTTATGTATATATACAGTACTGTGTGGAAGTCTTAGGCCACCACCAGCTTTGTTATTTTAGCAAAGTTTTAATGACATCCATATTATTTTTGGTCTCTTTATTAAGATACAAATAGAAAATACAGGAAATATGTACAGTACACACACAATGTTCAGAACAGAATGGCATTTTTCAGGCAAAAGTCAGTATTTAGTGTGACCTCCCTTGGCACTCAGCACATCTTTAACTCTTTTGGGGAGACTGTCCTGAAGTTTTCTGAAGTAATCTTCTGGTATATTATACCAGGCTTCTTTCAGCACTTTCCAGAGTTCTTCTTTTAATTTAGGTTGTCTTTTATTTATTTTTCTGTCCAGTTGATCCCATGCTGATCCCATACTGACTCTATAATATTCAGGTCTTTGGAGGCCAGTCCATGACTATCAGTGTTTTATCAGCTGTTTTTCTCTCCAAATATGATTCACTGCATTAGCAGTGTGCTTTGGATCGTTATCACACTGAACAATAAAACTATTTCCAATCATGCGCTTTCCAGAAGGAATGGCATGATGAATTAAAACCTGTCTGTACTTTTCAGCATTTATAATCCCATCAATTCAGACAATATTGCCAACACCACTGGCAGAAATGAAGCCCCAAACCAGGACAGACCCTCCACCACGTTTTCACTGAAGGCCGCAAGCACTTATTCTTTTATCTCTCTCCAACTCTTCTTCTTACATATTGTCAACGATTGGACCCGAAAATTTCAATCTTGGATTTGTCACTCCATAATAATCAATTTTTCCACTGATCTTCATTCCAATCTTTGAAAGCTTTAGCATATCTTAGCCTTTTCAACCTGTTCTCCTTCCGAAAAAGTGGTTTCTTGGCTGCTACCCTTCCACAAAGACCATTCCTGATCAAGCTTCTTCGGACTGTAGAAGGGTCAACTTGGCATCCCGATGAAGCCGCCAGATGCTGAGCCAGGTCCTTGCTGGACTTCTTCTGGTCTCTCAAAGAAGAAACTCTGAGAAACTTCCAATCAGATTTTGAAAATTTTCTTGGCCTTCCAGGCCTTTTTTTTCCTTGACCTCTCCTGATTCTTCAAATTTCTTTATAACAGCTTGAATACCATATCTTGAGTACCCAGTTTGTTTGTTGATTTCCCTTTGAAAGTGGCCTTGTTGATGCAAAAGTACGATTTTATGTCTCTCAAATTCTGTGATCTTTGGCATTTTGAATGGAATGATGTAATTCAAAGTTGGTCTTATTAGCAAGTTTCAGATTAATTAAACTCATACCACATGTTTACGTGATGCTCAAGCATGTCTGGCACAAACCTGATGTAATAGATAGTTTTCATAGTAGTCATTTTGACATGAAATAGTAGGACAAATACTGGTGTTAGAAATTACATTAATTAGGGTTCCATTCAATTTATGTTTACAAAAGTCAGGTTCCTGTTATTGCTCAAGTATAAGGGGAGGTTACACTAAATACTTGCCACTTTAGCCTACAGAAGCAGTTTTTTCTGATTTTTTTTCTGTTTATTTTTAATACAGCATACAAATATCCTGTATTTTCTGGTTGTATTGCTAAAACAACAATTCTAATGTATACATATAATTAATATTTTTACTAGAAATGTCCTGTTTAAATTTAAATTGAAACCTATATTTCAGTATTGGTTTTGCATTTTCTATGAAGCCTCACATGCCAATTAAGGCAGTTGGATCTGCTTTACTAGTGGAGAAGTTCTTTTTTTTTTTGCAGTTTTTTGTTTTTGTTTAAAGAACTACAATATCCCTAAGTTTGCATTTATTTTAACTAGGTAGACTAGTTAGTAAATAGTTATTAACTATTTACTAACTATCTAGTTAAAATAAATACAAATTAACCTGTAAAATAAAACCTAACCTGCATCACACTAACACCTAACATTACACTAAAATTAAATAAATTACATTAATTAAATACAATTAACTAAATTACAAAAAAAAAAACACTAAATTACAAAAAAAAAAAGAAATGATCAAATATTTAAACTAATTACACCTAATCTAATAGCCCTATCAAAATAAAAAAGCCCCCCCAAAATAGAAAAAACCCCAGCCTAAACTAAACTGCCAATAGTCCTTAAAAGGGCGCTTTGCGGGGCATTGCCCCAAAGAAATCAGCTCTTTTACCTGTAAAAAAAAAATACAAACAACCCCCAACAGTAAAACCCACCACCCACACAACCAAACCCCCCCAAATAAAATCCTATCTAAAAAAACTTAGCTCCCCATTGCCCTGAAAAGGGCATTTAGATGGGCATTGCCCTTAAAAGGGCATTTAGCTCTTTTTCATTGCCCAAACCCCTAATCTAAAAAATAAACCCACCCAATAAACCCTTAATAAAACCTAACACTAACCCCCAAAGATCCACTTACAGTTTTTGAAGACCGGACATCCATACTCATCAAGCCAAGAGAAGTCTTCATCCAAGCAGGCAGAAGTCCTCAACGAAGCCGGGAGAAGTCTTCATCCAAGCGGCAAGAAGTCGTCCTCCAGGCAGGCAGAAGTCTTCTTCCAGACGGCATCTTCTATCTTCATCCTTTCCGACGCGGAGCGGCTCCATCTTCAAGACATCCGGCACAGAGCATCCTCTTCATACGGTCCCAGCCATACACTGAAGGTTCCTTTAAATGACGTCATCCAAGAGGGCATCCCTTGAATTCTGATTGGCTGATAGAATTCTTCTACCGGCTTCGTTGAGGACTTCTGCCCACTTGGATGAAGACTTCTCCCTGCTTGATGAGGATGGATGTCCGGTCTTCAAAAACTGTAAGTGGATCTTCGGGGGTTAGTGTTAGGTTTTATTAAGGGTTTATTGGGTGGGTTTTATTTTTAGATTAGGGGTTTGTGCAACGAAAAAGAGCTAAATGCCCTTTTAAGGGCAATTCCCATCCAAATGCCCTTTTCATGGCAATGGGGAGCTTAGGTTTTTTAGATAGGATTTTATTTGGGGGCGTTGGTTGTGTGGGTTTTACTGTTGGAGGGTTGTTTGTATTTTTTTTTACAGGTAAAAGAGCTGATTTCTTTGGGGCAATGCCCAGCAAAAGGCCCTTTTAAGGGCTATTGGCAGTTTATTTTAGTCTAGTTTTTTTTTTTTTTTTTGGAGGGCTTTTTATTTTGATAGGGCTATTAGATTAGGTGTAATTAGTTTAAATATTTGATAATTTCTTTCTATTTTGTGCAATTTAGTGTTTTTTTTTTTGTAATTTAGTTAATTGTATTTAATTAATGTAATTTATTAATTTTAGTGTAATGTTAGGTGTTAGTGTAACTCAGGTTAGGTTTTATTTCACAGGTAACTTTGTATTTATTTTAACTAGGTAGTTAGTAAATAGTTAATAACTATTTACTAACTAGTCTACCTAGTTAAAATAAATACAAACTTAGCTGTGAAATAAAAATTAAACCTAAGATAGCTACAATATAACTATTAGTTATATTGTAGCTAGCTTAGGGTTTATTTTATAGGTAAGCATTTAGTTTTAAATAGGAATTAGTTAGGTAATGATAGTAAGTTTTATTTAGATTTATTTTAATTATATTAAAGTTAGGGTTAGGGTTAGACTTAGGGTTAGGTTTAGGGGTTAATATATTTATTTAGTCTTAGTGATGTGGGAGGCCAGAGGTTTAGGGTTAATAACTTTCGTATAGTGGCAGTAGCGGCAGCGACATTGGGGGCAGCAGATTAGGGGTTAATAAGTGTAATGTAGGTAGCGGCGATGTCAGGGCAGCAGATTAGGGGTGAATCACTGTAATGTAGGTGGCGGCGATGTCAGGGGCGGCAGATTAGGGGTTAATAACTGTATTGTAGATGGAGGCGATGTCGGGGCGGCAGATTAGCGGTTAATAAGTGTAATGTAGGTGTCTGCGATGTCTGCGGCGGCAGATTAGGGGTGTTTAGACTTGGGGTCCCATGGAATACCTCTATTCTTTCCCCATAGGAATCAATGGGGCTGCGTTACGGAGCTTTACACTCCTTTATTGCAGGTGTAAGGCTTTTTTTTAGCATTGATGTCTATGGGGAAATCGTGCACGAGCACGTAAAACCAGCTCAAAGCAGCGCTGGTATTTGTGTGCGGTATGGAGCTCAATGCAACCATATTGCCCGCTAACGCAGGTTTTTGGAAAACCTGTAATAGCAGCGATATTAAAGGTGAGCGGTGGAAATAACTTGCAAGTTATTACTGAGCCGCTCATAGCGCAAAACTCCTAATCTGGCCGTATATCAGTATTGATGATAACTGCTCATTTGTTTATTTCTATCACTTATAACTACATGAAATACCTCTTGTTTTTCTAACCTTTCCTGTAGAGGCAAAAATGCACAACGTGTAACCTGAAATTGTTTGTTTAGGTAATTGGCAGCTTTTCAAAACCCTATGTAACAGATTTTCCTTTTTGGCCTCTCTAGGGCATGTGGGACAAAACACAATAGGTGTTTAATATACATTTAAATAACAACTGTAAAACAAGGATATGAAACCCAAAATGTATCTTTAATGAGAGAGGGTGGAAACTAGCTGTGACTTGCAGAGCGGTAGCCTAGGAAGTACTTCATGATAACCAGACTATGGGCCCGATGATTAAAAGTTGGCCACCAAAAATATGAAACACCACATTTAGCCTCACATGGACAGTCTTAGTGCAATTATCAAATGAAATGGGCATTACATGGTCTTCTACCTATATGAAAGATATAATGATCTGTTTATTATGTTTCATTAGAATGTTAACAGCAGGGTGCATAATTAATTACTATAGTAGCAAGATGTCTCTCATAGAAATAATAAGAGCTCTCTGCTATGTAAAAGTCTGCAATGGAGAACCCAGCATATGTTTAAACATTAATATTACACCTAATAATAATCAAAATACACTGTTTTCATGCACGAAGCCCCATCATGAGCTAGGCATTAGGAGGGTAGCTATTTTGTCTAACACTAAAGCCACCTATGAACATAACTAACCATATATTTTTAAAACATTTTGTAGACTCTGGGTGTGAAAAACCAAGCTGACACGCACAGGGCCCACTACCAGGGAATTTTCTAAAAAAAAAAAGGGTCTTTCTCTCCTTGTAGCGAGATAACTCCAGGAGAAATTAATCTGAATTCACTGGAAACAGAAAATTCCCTAAGGAGAGAGAAGGGGGCACACTTAAAACATGAAATACTGCTGTCAATACAGATCTGATTAATGTGTTTTCATACTATTGTATGGTATAGTAACCACTGTTTTAGTATTCATGTGTTTATTTCTTTTAGGGTAATTCTGACAGAATATCAACACATTTGCAAGTTAAAGGTACAGTTGACACTAGAATTTTTGTTGTTTTAAAAGATAGATAATCCCTTAATTACCAATTCCCCAGTTTTGCATAACCAACACAGTTATAATTATACACGTTTTACCTCTTTTGACAGACTTGCAATTTAGCCAATAAGAGCTGTCTCCATGGTAAATTCACGTGCATGAGCTCAATGTTATCTACATGAAACATGTGAACTAATGCCCTCCAGTAGTGAAAAACTATCAAAATGCATTTCGATTAGAGGTGGCCTTCAAGGTCTAAGAAATTAGCATATGAACCTCCTAGGTTTACCTTTCAACTAAGAATACCAAGAGAACAAAGCAAAATTGGTGATAAAAGTATATTGGAAAGTTAAAATGACATGCCCTATTTGAAAATGAAAGTGTTTTTTTTTGGTCTTGACTGTCCCTTTAAACATCCTGATCTGCAGGGGGAATATATTTAGAAAGTATGTCAGACCTGACAGAAAGCTTTCAGCTATGCCCACGGAATACCTCTATTAAGCCCACTAGTAGGTGCCGGGGGAGCTCATTTTACAATAAGTAACACAAAATAAACACTGGCCATATAACAAGTTCAGTAGCTTGTTATATGGCCAGTTTCCACCTGGGAGTAGCTTCTTTTAGCCCAATTGTGCTTTTCACAGAGGAAAACTTTACTGAAGTATATCAGTCTGATCCCGCCTAACAAGGTCAGCCCAGCCCAGATAAACCAGGCACTTCTCCTCTGAACAAGGGAAATGGCAACCCCAGATGACTAAAAGAAGCTACTCTCAGGTGGTAGCCGGGCCATGGAACAAGCCACTGAGCTTTTGTTCATTCCTGGTGGGCTGCTTCTCTTGCTATATGCATAAGTAAAACAAAATGCTTTCAATTATAATCACGAATTTCACAATGTTTTTACATGTGCTGTGTATATATATATATATATACACATACATATACATACATACAAACAAATATGTCATGTGAGTGGTTTACACACATACACATTTTACAGCCTTACAGTCTACAAACTTTGTTGTCAAAGTGCCCTAAAGGCTGTAAATCACAATTGGCAGCTTGTAATAAAGAGCAGAGCAGCTAGTCCCACATAACCTCCACACCTCCAAGGTCTTTATAGAACAAAAACATTCATCCTGAAGCAGAATTTAAACTCCTGGCTATAAAAAAGGAATACAGCACATACACTGCAACCCTCTCTTGTAGCCAAGGGGTTAAAGTGCTCTGCTTGTTATGTTTTCATTCTAGGCAGCATTAGAAGCCTTGTACAGTCCTAACCTGTTCTGAAGCTTTCATTCCTCAACAAAACGTTTCTGCACCACATCAGCATGGAGCTTGGCTGTGTGAGGCAACAGAAGTACATAAAATAAAAGTGAAACTAAACATGCCTGGCGAAAATGGGAGGAGTTTAGTTTTAATCTTTGCCCCTCTCTCCTTCATGGCTCCCTCAACTGCTGTTACATATTCCCAATGAAACACTCGACTTTGTAGGCACCTGGCAGTTCTTACTAAAATAAATGCCCTCATTTTAAAAAAAAAAAATTTTTTTATTTTTTTTTACTGACAGGCAGGCGCCCCTCACTGCAAGGCGCCTGTAGGCACATGCCTACTGTGCCTAATGGGAAATCCGGCCCTGTATACAGTCCTATATATAAAAAACAACCTGATGACAATTCCTTGTCACCACTTAAGGGGGCGCAAAAGTGGACTAAAGTTGTTAGAATAATACAGAACAATACAATAGTGAGAATAATACTATACAATACAATGGTGTAAATGATAAGATAATTAATGCATATGATGTGCTATAACTTATCAGTCCATTGAATAAACCGTCTCTGTTGATGAAAATTCCACTTTGGTTTGTTGGTATCTTTATCCTTGGATCACGGCAGCTCCTTCCCAGAAAAAGGTCAAAAGGAATCTGTGATGGTACAACAAAACACAGAAGGGCGCCTCCTAGTGCGATATAGTATAGGCAATATATATATATGCAAATGGCACTAAAGTTACTCACAAGTATGGCAGCTCTCACTCGTGCTTAGTAACACCTACTGGCATCTCTCAGTGTCCCAGCTCACTGTTCTTAGGCTCTCACACACCTCCGTCTGGGGCGTAGTCTCCAAACGGGAAAGAACAGGCTCTCAGTCAAGTGAAATTTAAAACTCACTTTTAATTAAAACAAAGTAAAAACACAGTGTACAAAAACGTTCCACTATGTGATTAAAAAATGTGCAACTAGTTTCTCAGCTGACACGCTGTTTCCTCAGGCATTTAACACCTGACTGAGAGCTCTGACCTATAAACTAGACATGACCAATGAAAACACAGTGGTATTGTCACACCCCTAAACACAGCTGTTGTAACAGTAGGTGTTACTAAGCACGAGTGAGTGCTGCCACACTTGTGAGTACCTTCTATTACCATTTGCATATATATATACAGTATATATTGCCTATACTATATCACACTAGGAGGCGCCCTTCTGTTGTTTTGTCACAGATTAAAGTCCTATATATACCATAGAAGGATTACTTACAATGTATTTGCTATTAATAGAAAACAGATACTTTTTTTTTTTTTTTTATAATTTATTTATTTATTTTAATGGAAGACAATTGTGCCCCCCACACCTTATAAAGAAATCCAACTCTAAACAGCTTTAGTAAGGGGTAATAGAATAAATGACACATAAAAATCAATCAGTTGCTAGATAGGCTCCAAAATCCACATTATGTGCACAAGATGCTGATCTCAGCTTATAGAGAAAATACGTTGAAGACTTTTTAAAAAACACTAGATTAAATATATTTCAAATAAATAATAAAACACCCAAACAATAGAAAGATTAAAAAAATAGCTACAATTATTAAAACATCAAAACATGTAATTGCAGTCATAACTAAAAAAATAGATTCTGATGGTTATATTATATGAGTTTAGCTATACTGTTATCTTTTTTATCAAAGCAGGAAATAATTGTATTTATTAAAGGGCTGTAAAAGTCAAAATGTGTATCCTTTGTTGAAAAGAATACATAGATAGGCTTAAAGGGACAGTTTACTCAAAAATTTTCTCCCCTTTAATTTGTTCCCAATGATCCACTTTACCTGCTGGAGTGTATTCAATTGTTTACAAGTAGCTCCTTTACCCTTATATTGGCATTTGAAATTGTTAATTTAACATGTGGTATCCCCACCTATTCTGAAAGTTTGTGGCCGCACGTACCAGCTATAGATAAGCTTTGTAAACACAGCCAGCAGAAGAAATTACACTCCCAGTGTGATAAAGCAGAGATAATGTAGTAAACTGTTGATTTTCCATTGTTCTCTCAAAGTACTGGTGATTGTTTAAGGACAGATATAAGATAAAGAAGCAGGTATATGTGCACAATGTGATACAGTAATGAGATCTGATTATACCTACAAGCTCAACCTATTTTATTAGGCTGTGGCTTCAAAACACAAAATCCGAGCTTTAATATACAGAAATAAACCTTAAAAAGCTAATTTTCCTACATTTTTTACTCTGCAGTTGGTAAAAAAAGCAATTGTAAACACATTAAGGGAAAAACTATTTTACAGTATACTGTCCCTTTAAGAGCAGCTATGTTCTACTGGGAACTAGATGGTGATTTGTGGCTCTGTTCCTATTTCTTTTCTCATTGGTTTTAAGATTTATTTAACTAGGTCCCAGTACTGCATTGCTGCTCTGGAGCTGATTTTTTTTTGTGTTTTACAGGGTTAAAGGGATATTAAAAAGTTTAATTGTTGGATTAAAAAAGCATTAAACATTAAGTAGTGGGATATAATTAAAGGGACAGTCAACACCAGAATTTTTGTTGTTTTAAAAGATAGATAATCCCTTAATTACCAATTCCCCAGTTTTGCATAACCAACACAGTTATAATTAGACACGTTTTACCTCTGTAATAACCTTGTATCTAAGCCTCAGCAAACTGCCCCCTTATTTCAGTTCTTTTGACAGACTTGCAGTTTAGTCAATCAGAGCTGTCTCCATGGTAAATTCACGTGCATGAGCTCAATATTATCTATATGAAACACATGAACTAATGCCCTCTAGTGGTGAAAAACGATGAAAATGCATTTAGATTAGAGGCGGCCTTCAAGGTCTAAGAAATTAGCATATGAACCTCGTAGGTTTAGCGTTCAACTAAGCTTTCAACTAAGAATACCAAGAGAACAAAGCAAAATTGGTGATAAAAGTAAATTGGAAAGTTGTTTAAAATGACATGCCCTATTTGAAACATGAAAGTTTTTTTTGGACTTGACTGTCCCTTTAATATAAATTATTACAATATCTATTATTTAACACTTTAAAAGGATTTTACATGTTATTACTTTTTGTAACTTCATTTGTGCAGGGATAATTATTTCCTGTCACAGCCCTACAAGAAGAAGTGTTGCTAGGTGACACCTATCTGCTAGCTGCAATTAGTTTATCTGTTTCTTTTTAGGAAATTATTTTCCATAAGAAGAAAATGACTAGAACTTATATTATCTTCTATTTCAGACTTTTTAATAGTTCTCATACTGTAAAACATGAAAACAACGAGAAATTATTCTAGACCAATTGAATATAATAAAACATATTTATGCAAATTTTAATTCCCAGTTAATTTTTATTTGCTGAATTAAACTGACTGAAAAATATAGCAGTAAATAGGACACGTGAATGTGCATACAAGTGTATATTCCTTAAAGACAACAACAGATAGACAATTGTACATATCAATGTATTTATCTTTACAAACTTGTATTATTTTACAATACCCTATAGTTTTATGTCATGCAAGAAACTGCACTGCAGAATACATCAATTTACATCAAGTTCCTTTGTTAACTTTTTTAAATGAGATGAGTTTTAAAGGGAGATTAACCCAGCATTAAACCAATACATTATATCTCCCATATGTAATAGTCCTGTTTAAACATATTACAAATATTTTTGATTCCCAAGTGGCAAGAATGAATTGATAGATCTCTAATTTACATGAGTACCTATAATTCATTGGGTAAGAAGGGAAATTCAAATATAGGGTTTTATGCGTTGCCTATGAACATAACTATATAATATTCTCTTGAAGGAATGACAATTTTTTTAACAGGGCTTTTTACCTTCCTAACAGATACATATTTTTGAAAAAGAAATATGGATATTTCTTAAACTTTAAAACTAGAGATTGAATAAGAAAAATAATATATATATATAATTTCACAGAAAGTGTGATGCCTGGATCAGGCTTCTATAGTGGTGGAGACAAAGACAGTGAAGAAATTCAAGACTGCCTGGGATTTGTTCTACTTTCCTCAGGATTAGCTAAATCTACAATCTAAATTACCTTGAGATCACATCACAAAAAATGCTCTACTTTTCATCAACTACAGAGTAGAAAACTATTCATGTGCCAAAGCTGTGTCTATTTTTTCAGGTAGAGGGAGTCATTTGGGATACAGCCTATTAAAAACACAGCTTTGATAAAAGTGCTAATTAATGCAGAGATAATAAAGAGTGTATACACACTAATGCAGAGATAGTAAAGAGTGTATACACACTAATGCAGAGATAGTAAAGAGTGTATAGACGTTAAGGCAGAGAAAGTAAAGAGTGTATACACGCTAATGCAGAGATAGTAAAAAGTGTATAGACGCTAAGGCAGAGATAGTAAAGAGTGTATAGACGCTAAGGCAGAGATAGTAAAGAGTGTATACACACTAATGCAGAGATAGTAAAGAGTGTATAGACGCTAAGGCAGAGATAGTAAAGAGTGTATACACACTAATGCAGAGATAGTAAAGAGTGTATAGACGTTAAGGCAGAGATAGTAAAGAGTGTATAGACGCTAAGGCAGAGATAGTAAAGAGTGTATACACACTAATGCAGAGTTAGTAAAGAGTGTATACACACTAAGCAGAGATAGTAAAGAGTGTATACACATTAAGCAGAGATAGTAAGGAGTGTATACACATTAAGCAGAGATAGTAAAGAGTGTATACACATTAAGCAGAGATAGTAAAGAGTGTATACACACTAATGCAGAGATAGTAAAGAGTGTATACACATTAAGCAGAGATAGTAAAGAGTGTATACACGCTAATGCAGACATATTAAACAGTGTATATACACTAATGCAGAGATAGTAACGAGTGTATACACATTAATGCAGAGATAGTAAAGAGTGTATACACACTAAGCAGAGCTAGTAAAGAGTGTATACACATTAAGCAGAGATAGTAAACAGTGTATACACATTAAGCAGAGATAGTAAAGCGTGTATACACACTAATGCAGAGATAGTAAAGAGTGTATACACATTAATGCAGAGATAGTAAAGAGTGTATACACATTAAGCAGAGATAGTAAAGGGTGTATACACATTAATGCAGAGATAGTAAAGAGTGTATACACATTAATGCAGAGATAGTAAAGAGTGTATACACACTAATGCAGAGATAGTAAAGAGTGTATACACACTAATGCAGAGCTAGTATAGAGTGTATACACATTAAGAAGACATAGTAAAGAGTGTATACACATTAAGCAGAGATAGTAAAGAGTGTATACACATTAATGCAGAGATAGTAAAGAGTGTATACACACTAATGCAGAGCTAGTAAAGAGTGTATACACATTAAGAAGAGATAGTAAAGAGTGTATACACACTAATGCAGAGCTAGTAAAGAGTGTATACACATTAAGAAGAGATAGTAAAGAGTGTATACACATTAATGCAGAGATAGTAAAGAGTGTATACACACTAATGCAGAGCTAGTAAAGAGTGTATACACATTAAGAAGAGATAGTAAAGAGTGTATACACACTAATGCAGAGCTAGTAAAGAGTGTATACACATTAAGAAGAGATAGTAAAGAGTGTATACACATTAAGCAGAGATAGTAAAGAGTGTATACACACTAATGCAGAGCTAGTAAAGAGTGTATACACATTAAGAAGAGATAGTAAAGAGTGTATACACATTAATGCAGAGATAGTAAAGAGTGTATACACACTAATGCAGAGCTAGTAAAGAGTGTATACACATTAAGAAGAGATAGTAAAGAGTGTATACACACTAATGCAGAGCTAGTAAAGAGTGTATACACATTAAGAAGAGATAGTAAAGAGTGTATACACATTAAGCAGAGATAGTAAAGAGTGTATACACACTAATGCAGAGCTAGTAAAGAGTGTATACACATTAAGAAGAGATAGTAAAGAGTGTATACACACTAATGCAGAGATAATAAAGAGTGTATACACATTAATGCAGAGATAGTAAAGAGTGTATACACACTAATGCAGAGCTAGTAAATAGTGTATACACATTAAGAAGAGATAGTAAAGAGTGTATACACATTAAGCAGAGATAGTAAAGAGTGTATACACACTAATGCAGAGCTAATAAAGAGAGTATACACATTAAGAAGAAATAGTAAAGAGTGTATACACATTAAGCAGAGATAGTAAAGAGTGTATACACACTAATGCAGAGATAGTAAAGAGTGTATACACGCTAAGGCAGAGATAGTAGAGAGTGTATACACGCTAAGGCAGAGATAGTAAAGAGTGTATACACACTAATGCAGAGATAGTAAAAAGTGTATACACGCTAATGCAGAGATAGTAAAGAGTGTATACACACTAATGCAGAGATAATAATGTGTATACACGCTAAGGCAAAGATAGTAAAGAGTGTATACACACTAATGCAGAGATAATAATGAGTGTATACACGCTAAGGCAGAGATAATAATGAGTGTATACACGCTAATGCAGAGATAATAATGAGTGTATACACACTAATGCAGAGATAATAATGAGTGTATACACGCTAAGGCAGAGATAATAATGAGTGTATACACGCTAAGGCAGAGATAATAATGAGTGTATACACGCTAAGGCAGAGTAAAGAGTGTATACACGCTAATGCAGAGATAATAATGAGTGTATACACGCTAAGGCAGAGATAGTAAAGAGTGTATACACACTAAAGCATGCACATAGTAACATTTATAAGAAAGGATAAAGATAAAATTAATTACTCCAAACAATATATCTACACAATAAGGACCTTGGTAGTAGATGGAAATAAAGATGCAACATATTCTTACTATAGTCATTTGATATGCTGATGTTTCATCTCTAAATATATTACTAAGTAAATATAAATACTTACAGGTCTCAGAAGAAAGAAAAATCAGCCAATAGGATTTCAGTAGCTCTCATCCTTTTAGCTGTTTTGAACATCCAATAAGATTTCAGAAGCTCTCATCCTGTTGGCTGATTTGAATTTGAAGAATCAAATCAGCCAATAGGAATGCAAGGTACACCATTTTGAAACTGTTACCTTGCATTCAACTTCAGTGTAAGGCCATGACCATATGAAGAGGACGCTCTGTGCAGGATGTCTTCGTCGTCCTGGATACCTCTGCTCCGTGCCACTGGTATGAAGATAGAAGACGTCCCCGAGAAGGATGAAGGTGTCGTCGCCTGGATGAAGACTTCTCTCTGCCTGGATGAAGATGGATGTCCGGACTTCAGGAACCATGAGTAGATTTTATGGGGTTAGTGTTAGGGTTTTTGTTTTTAATTTTTTTGGGTGTTTTTTTTTTTTTAGATTAGGGCTTTGGACACTTTTAAAAGAGCTGAATGCCCTTTTAAGGACAGTAAAAGAGCTGAATGCCCTTTTAAGGGCAATGCCTATACAAATGCCCCTTTAGGGGCAATGGGTAGTTTATGATTTTTTAGAATTAGTTTTTTTTTATTTTGGTGGGTTGGTTGGGTGGCGGGGTTTACTTTTAGAGGGGACTTAGTAATTTTCTTAGGGTAAAAAAGCTGTTTAACTTATAGCAATGCCCTACAAATGACCCTTTTAACGGCTATTGGTAGTTTATTGTAGGTTAGGGGGTGTTTTTATTTTGGGGGGCTTTTTTATTTTTATAGGGCTATTAGATTAGGTGTAATTGTTTTTATTTTTGATAATTTCGCTTATTATTTTTTGTAAGCTTAGAGTTTTTTATTTTTCGTAATTTAGTGTTTATTATTTTTGTAATTTTAGATTTTTTAATTTTTTTCGTAGTGTTATTTTTTCTTAAATTTGTAATTTAGATTTTTTAATTGGTAGTTTTTTAAATTTTATTAGAATTGTAATGTTAGGTTAATTTATAGTTTAAACTTAGTTTTTTTTATTTCACAGGTAAGTTTTTATTTATTTTAGGATAGTTATATTGTAATTTTAATTTAAAGTTATGGAGGTGATAGGTTTAGGGGTTCATAGTTTAATTTAGTGTTTTGCAATGTGGGGGGCGGCAGTTTAGGGGTTAATAGGTTTATTTAGTGTCGGTGATATCACGGAGCGGCAGTTTAGGGGTTAATATATTTAAATAGTGTTGGTGATGTGGGTGGGCGGCAGATTAGGAATTAATAACTTTATTGGACAGCATATTAGGGGTTAAAAGGTTTAATATAGTGTTTGCGATGCGGGAGGGCGGCGGTTTAGGGTTAATAGGTAGTTTATGGGTGTTAGTGTACTTTGTAACAGTTTATTTATGAGTTTTGTGAAACATTTTTGTTTTGCAAAATCCATGACTACTGCACCCAGATGGCGGTATATTGTGTCGGTATAGGCTGTAATGCAAAGCATTTTAGCCGGACCGCACAATCTGTAATACTGGCGCTATGAAAATCCCACACTCAAACGTCATTTTTTGAGTGCGGAATGGATATTGCGTTACAGGCTAAAATGCTTGCAGTATAGCTATACCGCCGCAACTCGTAATATGCGTTCCTGCCCATTCCAGCGTAATAGCCATTTTTTTTAGCATTTAAAGCTATACCGCAAAACTCGTAATTTAGCCGATAGAAAGCTGAGATTCTAATGCTCTGGCAGGAGGGTAATGCAAAAAAGACAGCAAATTGTTTATGAAAATGACACCCAAGAAGAAAATCTAAGTCTTAAAGGGCATATGGCTACAATAAGAAAATTTACTAAAATGTTTGAGCATTTTGCTATAGCACTATCACTTGTTAAACCCAAATAAAGGAGTTACCACATAGTCAAAGTCAGCTCTGGAACAGAAATACACTTCTAAACAAAGCTGGTGATTGGCAGATATGCACATGACATATGCTGTTTCTGATTGGATCACCAGCCCTGTTCAGCTCTGGACTAGTAGTAAATTGTGGATCAAGAGCTGACTTTATCTATCTGTTTAAACTTTCTGTTGGGGTTAAGCATATATTTTTAAGCAAGCAATAATAAGCAATATAATAAGCAAGTAATAATAAGCAATACAAAGCAAACATTAAGCAATAATAAGCAAGCAATAATGCAATAAGAAAACGTTTTAACACATAAGGGCATTTTATTTTTTGCTGGTGTACAGGTGTGCAAAAATTGACCTACCTTGTACTTATAAACAGCTGCATTTCATTTCAGTAACATCATCATAAAGATATAATCTATCAGTTCTAAGGACAATTAAACAAGATTAATTAAATAAAATAATAGATATAAAAAATATCTGTGGATAAACGTCTGGAAACTAATAGCAAAGGTACCCTATTATAAGATTGAAATATTAATTGAATGTGCAGAGCATGAAGTTAGCTATCAAAATTTGTTATGAAGGAGAATATTATATCTGTGACAGACACAATTGATTGCCTTTCTCAAGACCTAATTAAAACTGTTACATTTATCTAAAATGTAGCACTTAAGATACTCTTCATGATTTAATGAGACATGTTTCTTTCAAACTTAACACAATTATTGGTCTACATTTATGCTGTAGCAAAAGTAATAGCCACATCACTTAAGTTTTTTTTTTATTTGCTTTGTTTAAACAGAAAGTGCAAACTATTTTTTTATGGGAGTGGGCAGAAGAGTTGAATGTTACACTTCTATTACATGAAATGGCTAAAACAGGCATGGGCACACGTTTTTACATTTTAATTTTGCAATTTGTTTAAAATAAAATAAAATAAAAAGACAAAAAATAAATTGTCCTTAACCACTTGAACCCAAGAGGTTACTAAACCCGAATATTCTGTCTATAAGCCATATATACACAAACAACAGCTCTAACTGCATCCAAATTTGTGCAGCTATTCAAAGTTTTAAGCATGTGAAAAATCTGACACAAAATACACAAACAAATGCTCAGTATCTGACACAAAATACATAGTATATATTATCAGAACTACAAAATACCTACATGTAAAATAAGGGCTAGATTACAAGTGGAGCGCTAAATTATTGCTCAGAAAATTAACCAGAGATCAGATCTCTGGGTAACTTTCTAAAAGTGCCCCAAATGCCTTAAAAATAGAGGGCATTTTAGTTTTTTATTTAAAAATAAAAAAGTAGCATTTTTTAAAAATAAAAAAAAACTGCACTAGGCAGTTTTGGGGCTTTAAAGTTGGTGGGAGTGGAGTGTTAGAAAAAAAAAAACCACACTGTGTGTTCCCAGTAAATATATATGTATATGCTGATATATTTATGAACACATAAATATATATGTATATCAGGATATACATATATATTTATAAATGCTTAACCCCTTCGCTGCGCTTAGGTTCTGATGCTCTTTCTGACAGCACCAGAAAGAGGCTCCCATTGGAGCCTATGGAAGTATGCTCTCATGAAGGCAATGCTTCCCAGCAATGCGTACGTGAGCTCACGTTTGCATTGCTGTTAACTTGTAGTACCAGCGCACATTAGCACATTTCTTGAAAGCAATATTTAGCGCTCTACTTGTAATCTAACCCTAAATATTTTAGCATTTTTAAACTGTCACATTATCAGTGATTTACAAGACTGCACATCATGCTAACACTAACTGACTGAAAAACATGATGCTCTTTATCTTATCCCCTTGATCAATTATGGTTAGTTGTAAATGAGTTTGTTTACCACCCAAATTAATTTGACGTTTAGTCTCTCTATTTTATAGCAAAAACAATCTATGAAATCTATGTGATATCCATATATAAAGGGAGTGCAGAATTATTAGGCAAATTAGTATTTTGACCACATCATCCTCTTTATGCATGTTGTCTTACTCCAAGCTGTATAGGCTCGAAAGCCTACTGCCAATTAAGCATATTAGGTGATGTGCATCTCTGTAATGAGAAGGGGTGTGGTCTAATGACATCAACACCCTATATCAGGTGTGCATAATTATTAGGCAACTTCCTTTCCTTTGGCAAAATGGGTCAAAAGAAGGACTTGACAGGCTCAGAAAAGTCAAAAATAGTGAGATATCTTGCAGAGGGATGCAGCACTCTTAAAATTGTAAAGCTTCTGAAGCGTGATCATCGAACAATCAAGCGTTTCATTCAAAATAGTCAACAGGGTCGCAAGAAGCGTGTGGAAAAACCAAGGCGCAAAATAACTGCCCATGAACTGAGAAAAGTCAAGCGTGCAGCTGCCAAGATGCTACTTGCCACCAGTTTGGCCATATTTCAGAGCTGCAACATCACTGGAGTGCCCAAAAGCACAAGGTGTGCAATACTCAGAGACATGGCCAAGGTAAGAAAGGCTGAAAGACGACCACCACTGAACAAGACACACAAGCTGAAACGTCAAGACTGGGCCAAGAAATATCTCAAGACTGATTTTTCTAAGGTTTTATGGACTGATGAAATGAGAGTGAGTCTTGATGGGTCAGATGGATGGGCCCGTGGCTGGATTGGTAAAGGGCAGAGAGCTCCAGTCCAACTCAGACACCAGCAAGGTGGAGGTGGAGTACTGGTTTGGGCTGGTATCATCAAAGATGAGCTTGTGGGGCCTTTTCCGGTTGAGGATGGAGTCAAGCTCAACTCCCAGTCCTACTGCCAGTTTCTGGAAGACACCTTCTTCAAGCAGTGGTACAGGAAGAAGTCTGCATCCTTCAAGAAAAACATGATTTTCATGCAGGACAATGCTCCATCACACGCGTCCAAGTACTCCACAGCGTGGCTGGCAAGAAAGGGTATAAAAGAAGAAAATCTAATGACATGGCCTCCTTGTTCACCTGATCTGAACCCCATTGAGAACCTGTGGTCCATCATCAAATGTGAGATTTACAAGGAGGGAAAACAGTACACCTCTCTGAACAGTGTCTGGGAGGCTGTGGTTGCTGCTGCACGCAATGTTGATGGTGAACAGATCAAAACACTGACAGAATCCATGGATGGCAGGCTTTTGAGTGTCCTTGCAAAGAAAGGTGGCTATATTGGTCACTGATTTGTTTTTGTTTTGTTTTTGAATGTCAGAAATGTATATTTGTGAATGTTGAGATGTTATATTGGTTTCACTGGTAAAAATAAATAATTGAAATGGGTATATATTTGTTTTTTGTTAAGTTGCCTAATAATTATGCACAGTAATAGTCACCTGCACACACAGATATCCCCCTAAAATAGCTATAACTAAAAACAAACTAAAAACTACTTCCAAAACTATTCAGCTTTGATATTAATGAGTTTTTTTGGGTTCATTGAGAACATGGTTGTTGTTCAATAATAAAATTAATCCTCAAAAATACAACTTGCCTAATAATTCTGCACTCCCTGTATAATGACACCAATAACATGTATATGCATGTATTGCAACACTTCCCCTGTCATGTAGATTGTTGCAAGAATACACGGGCACACTTTTTCACACCATGGGCAAATTTATTGTCTATTATTGCTAGTCTTAGTGGGCAGGCTGGAGTATACTTGTTTATTAGAGAGGATAGGTAGTGGGGAGCGGCACTGGTGAGAGCTTTGTATGTAAGGGTGAGAATTTTGAATTTATTTTTGCTGTGAATCGGAAACCAATGAAGGGACTCGCAGAGAGGTGCAGCGTATACAGAGCGACGGGAAAGGTGATTAGCATGGCAGAGGCATTTAGGATGGATTGAAGGAGGGTGAGGCAGGAAAGAGGAAGGCTAGTAAGTAGGTTATTGCAGTAGTCAAGTCAGGAAATAACAAGTGGATTATTTGCTTTGTGGTGTTAGCGCTTAGAAAAGGGCAAATCTTGCAATATTGCGTAGGTGGTTGCGGCAAGATGTAGAAAGCGATTGGATGTGGGGGGGACGAAGGATAGATTTGAGTCAAAGGTAACTTCGAGGCAGCGGACTTGGGGCGATGGGGAAATGGTGATGCCGTCGATAGGGATAGAGAAGTCAGAAGTTGGCGTAGAGCTTGAGGGGGGATTAGAAGGAGCTCAGTCTTGGACATGTTAATCTTTAGGTGGTGAGAGGCCATCCTGGAAGAGATACCAGATAAGCAGTAACTGACATGAGAAAGGACAGAGGGAGAGAGAGCAGGGGTGGAGAGGTAGATCTGGGTGTCATCAGCATAGAGGTGAAATTTGAAGCCATAACTGTTTACCCATTAAAGAAGTATAAATGGAGAAGAGTAGATGACCCAGAACAGATCCTTGAGGTATGACGTCATAGGAGGTTGCCACAGCTGAAAGTCGAACACCCGACAATATCAAACCTTTCTTTTGGAACTACCAGCCCCAGACTACAGTGCGGTGTGTCAGGTGGGTGGTGGGAACCAATCCTCCAAGATGCAATGAAAAATAAGATGTCCTGAGCACTCGGAGGGAAAAATTAAAAAAAAACTTTATTCAAACAAGATTAAAAATTGCATAGACATGCAAGGGTCAAGGAAGAGACTGTCCTGACGTGTTTCACTCCCCTATTGGCGCTTAGTCATAGGATACAGGTGTAAGACACCACTGCTTATTTAAGGACGGACTCAACCAAGCAGGGACCAGAAACCGGACCACAAATGGTGGTATTACCAAAGAAGGAAATACATCTGTTGTAAAAACAAAAACAAAAAGAGATACAATTTCCTTGAAAAAATGTTTACATGATCTTGAAAAATATATACAAGAAATGTTAGCCAATAATGTTGATAAATAAAAGAATTAATTTCCAAACATGGAAAGATTAATTAATGTTTGAACATTAGCTTAAACATGATGGAGGGTATTTTTTATTTGTCATTTGCTTATTTGTTTAACTAGAAAAGTTTATGTGGGAAAATAATTTTCAAAACTGATATATAATACAGTAAAAGCGTACCCAAAGAAGAATAATTTAAATTATGGCTTACTTAAACTTTTAAGATAATGGTAAAGGGAAACCTTAATATGATAAACATAATTTAATCTGTGAAATATGAGATGTCCTATTCCAGGTTCATACCCTTGGGATGTCTGGTATCTAATTTCAAAATCCAAAATAATTCCCTTTTGGTAAGGTGCTTATGTCTATCACCCCCCAGGGTGTCTTTTTACAATTTCAGTGGTCTGCACCCCAAAATCAGGAACATTGGTGAGGTACAGGCCATTAAAGTGTTATTGCAGAGTCCTTATGAAAGTTTTCTACATCCCTAAGTGCTCTTTCACTCTGTCACGGAGTTCACGGGAGGTCTGGCCAACATATTGATATTACAATAGTTACATGTTATTAGGTATATGACCCACCTTGTTCTGCAAGTGGCATGGAAATTAATGTAAAATATTCTTTTGGTAACAGATGAGGAAAATGTATTTCATTTTGTTGTCATTTTACAAGTCTTACAGTTGTAGTTGTTGAATTTTACATTTCCCTTGTGGTTTAGCCAAGTAGTTGTAGTGGTTTTAATGGTCTGAATCATACTTGGGGAGAGTTTTAGACCCAGTGTTATAGGTTTTCTAGTGACAAATTTACATTTATTGACAAATGGCGCTAGAGTGTTGTCATTATTTAACAGTTTAATGTGTTTTTTCAAAGTGTTGACAACTTTGTGATACTGCAATGAGTATAGAGTGCTAAAAATAATGGCTCCTTCTGAGAACAAATTTTTAGGTTTTTCATTGGACTTGTGGCCATCTTTTGCTTCTTCCTGGGCAGAGTAGTTTTTGATTATACCCCCTATTTAGAAGTCTAGTTTTCAATTCCTCAGATTGTGTGTTGTAAATATGATCACAGTTGGTGTTTCTCCTTATTCTAAGGAATTGACTCTTAGGTATGGAATTCAAAAGGTGGTGTGGATGTGCTGATTTAGCATGTAGAATTGTGTTGCCTGCTGTGGGTTTTCGATATTTGCTAGATATAATGTCACCTGTATCTGTCAAACTCTCAAGTGTGAGATAAAAAAAAAATTGACTGTATCAGGGTTTGTTTCACCAGCAAATCACAGTTGGATATTGTTGTCACTAAGATAATTAAAACATTTGGTAATGGCAAAACTTTTGCCATCCTTGTCTAATATAAATATATCGTCTATGAATCGATTGTATAAAACTATGTCATGGATGAACAGTTATGATCAGAAAAAATGTAATGGAGTTCCCATCAACCCACAAATACATTTGCATAAGAGGGGGCAAATTGAGCCCCCATTGCTGTACAACATAGTTGTAACTAAAATACATTGTCAAACAAAATATAATTGTGGGTTAGCAGGAACTCCAAGCATTCACACAGGAGCATGTTCTCCTCTTCTAGATAGTAGGTGTCCCTGTCTAGGAACCACCTCATAGCTCTAATTCCTAAGTGATGAGGGATACATGAGTAAAGAGACTCAATGTCAACAACTACCCAACAAAATGTATCTTTTCATTTTATTTTGTTTAGATTTTCCAGTAAGTGACTGGAGTTTCTAATGTATAAGTTAATGACTAGTGGCTGAAGAATAGAGTCCATCCACTTGGACACAGGCTCCAAAAGGGAGCCTATGCCCGAGACAATGGGCCTACTCGGGGGGGATCTTGTGTATACATGGTGGAAGATTGGAATTACAGGTGATTTGGGAACCAAAAGTTCCACTTTTCTTTTCTTTTTTGTAGTATACCCAAAGCTCTTCTTCCAACAGGTTATCAAGATTTTTTTTAAATTTATTGGTGGGATTGGATGGTAAACTACAATAGGTGACATTATCTGATAGCTGCCTCTTTCCTTCTGCAACATAGTTGGTTCTATTAAGAAGTACAATTGAACATCCCTTATCTGCATTTCTTATTACTAGGTTGTTATTAGTTTTTAGTCTGTTTAAGGCGGTTTGTTCCTTTCTTGATAAATTATTTCTAATGGGAGGATGTGAATTTGTTTCTAGTTCAGAAGCTAACTTGATTAGATCTTTTTCAACACTACTCAGAAATGCGTTTATGTATGGCCCTCTGATTTGTATGGGATAGAAATCCCTATTTTTTTTCTTGTATATATTTTTTAAGATCCTGTAAGCATTTTTTTCAAGGAAATTGTATCTGTTTTTTTATCTGTTATTTTTGTTTTTACCTCTATCTGTTGTAATACCACCTTATGTATGAGATGGGCGCTCCCATGTGTGGTCCGGTTTCTGGTCCCTGATTGGTTGAGTCCATCCTTAAATAAGCAGTGGTCTCTTATACCTGTATCCTATGACTAAGCTCCACTAGGGGCGTAAAACGCATCAGGACAGTCTCTTCCTTGACCCCTAAATGTCTATGCAATTTTTAACATTGTTTGAATAAAGTTGTTTTTTTATTTTTCCCTCTGAGTGCTCAGGACATCTTATTTTTTAGATCCTTGAGGTACTCCAACAGACAGAAGCATTGGAGAGGAGGAGTCACCGGCAAATGACACAGAGAAAGACCTGTGAGAAAGATAGGAGTGAATCCAAGAGCAGTGTTACAGAGGCCAAAAGAGCTATGGGTCTGTAGGAGGAGGGCGTGGTCAACTTTGTCGAAGGCAGCTGAGAGGTCAAGTAAGATGAGTATAGAGTAGTGGCCAATACTTTTAGCAGAGAGAAGATTGTTAGTAACCTTGGTAAGGGCATCTCAGTTGAGTGTTTGGGGCGGAATCCAGATTGCAGGGGTTTAAGCAAGGAGTTAGTGAGCAGGAAGTGGGTTAGGCAATTGAAAACTAGTTTTTCAAGGAGTTTTGATGTTAGTGGAAGCAGTGATATGAGGTGGTAGCATTCAGGAGAATTAGGTCGAGGGAGGGTTTTTTGAGTATGGGAGTGACGTTTGCGTGTTTGAACAAAGATGGGAATGAACCGGTAGAGAGAGATAGGTTGAAGATGGCCTATGACAATGACTCCCCTAGGGGGAAAGCCGTGATTGGAGGAAGCTGGATTTGTCATTAATGAAGAGAGGATCTCCGGGTGGGGGAAGCTGCTCTGGCTGTGAAAAAACAAAGGTACGTTTTTAATCAAAACTGCTGCTTGCTAAACTTTCATGAATGAAACTGACCCTGTTTTTAATAGTATTTTTTAAAAATGGGCTTTCATTCATCAACATTTACCTTCACTTTAAAGATGGTCACTTAGACAGATGGGAGCTTAGAGAGGTAGAATGCTCTGCAAACACATTTGCTTGCTGGAGCAACCCTGACGAAGTGCCTGTCAGTATGAAACATGTAAGATTGTAACTGTACTCAGAAAAACACATAAAAAACAAAGATTGTGAAGGCCTTGTAAAAAAAAGTGCATTTTTCCCCCAAAAACCCACTGAAAAAATTATCAGCTTATAGATTGTGATTGAGGCCTAAGTGTTAAACCCCTGTAAAGGTGTTAAACATATAGCTAAAGTGTGCCTCAGTCCTGATAGGTACAGACAGCCAATCAGGAGTGGTAGTCACACATAGCTGCCAATCACCAGGCTAGGAGCTGCATTTCATGTGGTTCCCAAGTGGGATTTATCTATTTTTTAAACCCGTAGCAATTGTTGAAGGGACATAAAAAAAGTTGGGATAGAGACAAAATATAATATGTACTTTAATTACTTTACCTGCACATTTATACTGCAGTGCCTTGCCATTAACCCTTTCTTTGATGTTTCCGAATTGTAAAGCTCTAACTCCCCCCCCACACATTTCCTTCAATGGCTGTATCTATATCTATTGTTGTTTTGGTTGAATTCAAAAGTGAACAGGGATTATCTGATGGAGCATGCCTACTAGAAGCTGTGAACTCAGTTGAAATCTAATGCCTGTGTCTAAACACTGAGAAGGGGGGTGGAGTAGACTTCTCCAGACAGCATGGCTATTTACGTATTTTTGCT
The DNA here is from genome assembly GCF_027579735.1 of Bombina bombina. NCBI lineage: Eukaryota > Metazoa > Chordata > Amphibia > Anura > Bombinatoridae > Bombina > Bombina bombina. The sequence continues at coordinate 477,572,165 of NC_069499.1, forward strand.
TCACCTATCTTTTACAGTTTTTCATTAGTGGGTTCTCCTGTAATTAACATGCATATTTGTATTAACCTTTTAAAGCCGTTATGACGTTCTATTCCGTCATAATTAGACTGGGCTTTAAAGTCGTTATTACGGAATAGAACGTCATAGCTAACGGCTGTCCTGAAGCCTTCTGTGCTTCAAGGATTTAATCCCGGTCTGGAGGGCGTTCCTAGGATTGTAGGGACGCCCCCCAGATGCGATCCAATAATTGAAATCTCACGATCGCGTAGTTTCAATTTGTCTACATCGGAACAGTTGTTCCGATGTAGGCACTTTAACCCTGTCACGAAAGGGTTAAGGGCTCGATTTATCAAGCCCTTCTCTCCCTTTTGACTGCAGTCAGGATTTATGAGGATTTATCAAGCAGCAGTTTTCAGACCACTGCTTCCCTGCCCTGTTCTCCACCACTTAGGGGGATAATTTAAATCTCGCTGGTCTCTTCTGACCAGGGAGATTGACAGCTCCTGCCCGTACGTGATTGGCTGGGAGTGGGGTTGCACACAAGTAGGGATTGGTGAATATTTTGCAACATTTGAAAATTGAAACTAGTTTTAACACATTTGTTTGTTTGTTTGTTTGTTCGTTTCGAATTTCGATTGTTTGCACAACATTTTTGTTTTATGCAATAGTATTTCTAATTCTTTAAATATAATATACTTTTATAATTCAATTCGAATTATGCAATATTTGAATTCAAATTCGAAAATTCGAATCTATATATTTGTAATAGTATTTCTAATGCTCTCTTTAAATGTAGTATTCAAATGATGCTATATTTGTAATAGAAACATTCATATTGATATATTTGTATCTATTATGTATCAATTTACTAAATTCCCTACCACATGAACTATTGAACTTCTGAATGGTATTTGTTAAGTCAAATGTTACATTCAAAATTTCAAATGTGGATATTTGATTTCATTATTAACATTTGAAAACGAAAGTAACAATTGATTACCGAATTTTAATGGATTTTCATTCTTATCAACATTCGATTGTGCAAAACAAGGACTATTCGTTCTACCAAACTAATTACACTTTCAGCACATTCGCCCCTCCCTACACACAAGCACACAGCAGTGCTCCAGTGCAAAGGTAAATGTGGGCAGAGGATTGCTGCCTGCCAGAGGAGAAGCTATGCAGATGGGGAAAGATATGTACGCAACTGTCCGCCTGTGGATCAGGTCTTGACTGGCTATAGTGCATACAGGGCAAACAGGGCCGGCCCTAGCCATTGCGGGGCCCAAGGCAGGATGAGAAAATGGGGCCCCCTTTATCCTCGCCTCCAACCCCGCCCAATCTCCGCCCCCACCGTTTTTACAAATAAAAAAAAGGCAGTAATTTAAGGTAATGCACAACATATTAAATAAAAAAAGATATAAATCCACTAAAGTGGAGCACTATAACATTGTATATATTGTAATATACCATTTCTACTTTTGGAACAACAGTTTATGTATATAATGAAGAATTATGCTGACAATTAGGAACAGTTGAGTTGAACCGGGCCTTATTTTTATGTGTTTTCTTATGATAACAAGAACATTACAGAGATTCCAGGGCCGCCCTAGCAAGTGCAGGTCCCTAGGCAGAATGACAGCGCGGGCCTCTACCCAGAACAAAAAAATACTTAAAATAAATGGGGCAATGCACTGTACCACACAAACACAGTGCACAGATATAATACACGCACACACACAGAGATACTTATATACACATACATCCACACACTCAGACACATACACAGGTGTACACATACATACACAGGTGTACATACACAGGTGTACACATACATACACAGGTGTACACACACACAGCCCCCCACACACACATAGCCCCCACACACACACACACAGCACACACACACACAGCCCCCCCACACACACAGCCCACACACACACATAGCCCCCTTACAAACACACAGCCCACAAACACACACATGCTCTCTCTTTCTCTATCACACACACACATTCTCTCACACAAAAACACACACTTTTGCTTTCTTACATAAACACACACATTCTCTCTCACACAAACACACTTTCACTCCGTCTCACATACACACAATGCATTTTAGTGGTGGACACATATTAGTCAAGGTCTAATTGTCAAAATGAAATTGATAAGTATATAAAAGTACATTTAATTTATCACAACAGTGGGATGTATTATTTTTGGATGTCCCAGAAATCAAAGCACTTGCCATACCACAAATGAATGGTCCATGCCACAAATGTATAACAAGAAATACAGAAAAAAACAGCTTCATTAGCATCGGAAACTCTTTAAACACGTACTATAACCTTAGTCTTTGTGCTCCTTCAAGTTACCTTATACAAATTTACTTGAAGATGATATTGCCAAGATGACATCACAGAGTGCACACTTGTATTACCCACCTTCTAATTATGCATATGTGTATGTATAAACACACACACACACACACATGTGAGTGTACTGCAGATGTGTTATAACAAATAAACATCAAAGCTGTACGCAGAGTTTAATAAATTATGTAAATCACTCTGACGTTTTAAAATTCATCTAAGTGCTTTGTTTCCTCAGTTTAAATAGGAGGTGCTGTTCTCTCATTCAATCTGATGCTCACCACTTGTATTTAGCACTGCTATGTCACTATCTGCTGCAGAAGGTATTATACTCTCCCCAGTGTGATGCTCACCACATGTATTTAGCACTGCTATGTCACTATCTGCTGCAGAAGGTACAATACTCTCTCCAGTGTGGTGCTCACCACATGTATTTAGCACTATACCTTCTGCAGCAGATAGTGACATAGCAGTGCTAAATACATGGATGATGAGGCTAGCTATGCTACATCTAACCTCCTGGCCAGCACATTGATTTCATGCTGCACATTGCACACTGCTGTAGTGAACTCAGCAAGACCTAGCCTTGTGCAGTGACCTCAGCAAGACCTAGACTGTTATAGTGACCTCAGCAAGACCTAGCATTTTGTAGTGACCTCAGCATGGCCAGGCCTTGTATAGTGACATAAGCAAGACCTAATCTTGTATAGTGACCTCAGCAAACCTAGCCTTACAGTGACATCAGCAATACCTAGTCTTGTATAGTGACCTCCGCAAACCTAGCCTTATACAGTGACATCAGCAATACCTAGTCTTGTATAGTGACCTTAGCAAGACCTAGCCTTATACAGTGACATCAGCAATACCTAGTCTTGTATGGTGACCTCAGCAAACCTAGCCTTATACAGTGCCATCAGAAATACCTAGTCTTGTATAGTGACCTCAGCAAACCTAGCCTTATACAGTGAAATCAGCAATACCTAGTCTTGTATAGTGACCTCAGCAAACCTAGCCTTATACAGCGACATCAGCAATACCTAGTCTTGTATAGTGACCTCAGCAAACCTAGCCTTATACAGTGACATCAGCAATACCTAGTCTTGTACAGTGACCTCAGCAAACCTAGCTTTATACAGTGATATCAGCAATACCTAGTCTTGTATAGTGAACTCAGCAAACCTAGCCTTATACAGTGACATCAGCAATACCTAGTCTTGTATAGTGACCTCAGCAAGACCTAGCCTTATACAGTGATATCAGCAATACCTAGTCTTGTACAGTGACCTCAGCAAACCTAGCTTTATACAGTGACATCAGCAATACCTAGTCTTGTATAGTGACCTCAGTAAACCTAGCCTTATACAGTGACATCAGCAATACCTAGTCTTGTATAGTGACCTCAGCAAGACCTAGCCTTATACAGTGATATCAGCAATACCTAGTCTTGTGTAGTGACCTCAACAAACCTAGCTTTATACAGTGATATCAGCAATACCTAGTCTTGTATATTGACCTCAGCAAACCTAGCCTTATATAGTGACATCAGCAATACCTAGTCTTGTATAGTGACCTCAGCAAACCTAGCCTTATACAGTGACATCAGCAATACCTAGTCTTGTATAGGGACCTCAGCAAACCTAGCCTTATATAGTGACATCAGCAATACCTAGTCTTGTATAGTGACCTCAGCAAACCTAGCCTTATATAGTGACATCAGCAATACCTAGTCTTGTATAGTGAACTCAGTAAACCTAACCTTATACAGTGACATCAGCAATACCTAGTCTTGTATAGGGACCTCAGCAAGACCTAGCCTTACACAGTGATATCAGCAATACCTAGTCTTGTATAGTGACCTCAACAAACCTAGCCTTATACAGTGATATCAGCAATACCAAGTCTTGTATAGTGACCTCAACAAACCTAGCCTTATACAGTAACATCAGCAATACCTAATCTTGTATAGTGACCTCAACAAACCTAGCCTTATACAGTGATATCAACAATACCTAGTCTTGTATAATGACCTCAGCAAACCTAGCCTTTTACAGTGACAACAGCAATACCTAGTGTTGTATAGTGACCTCAGCAAACCTAGCCTTATACAGTGACATCAGCAATACCTAGTCTTGTATAGTGACCTCACAAATCTAGTTTTATACAGTGCCATCAGTAATACCTAGTCTTGTAAGTGACCTCAGCAAACCTAGCCTTATGCATTGATATCAGCAATACCTAGTCTTGTATAGTGACCTCAGCAAACCTAGCTTTATACAGTGACATCAGCAATACCTAGTCTTGTATAGTGACGTCAGCAAACCTAGCCTTATACAGTGACATCAGCAATACCTAGTCTTGTACAGTGACCTCAGCAAACCTAGCTTTATACAGTGGCATCAGCAATACCTAGTATTGTATAGTGACCTCAGCAAACCTAGCTTTATACAGTGACATCAGCAATTCCTAGTATTGTATAGTGACCTCAGCAAACCTAGCTTTATACAGTGACATCAGCAATACCTAGTCATGTATAGTGACCTCAGCAAACCTAGCCTTATACAGTGACATCAGCAATACCTAGTCTTGTATAGTGACCTCAGCAAGACCTAGCCTTTTACAGTGACATCAGCAATACCTAGTCTTGTATAATGACCTAAGAAAGCCTAGCTTTATACAGTAACATCAGCAATACCTAGTCTTGTATAGTGACCTCAGCAAGACCTAGCCTTTTACAGTGACCATCCTCAGCAAAACTGTCTGACTGTAACAGACCCAGACTCAGTGCTGACTCCTCACTCACTTCTGTGCTGCCTCAGCCTGCGATTCCCCCGGGTCCCACTCTGCTGCTGACTAATTGACTTTCCTGACTGGTCTGACTCTGACTGACTGACAGCCTTCGGTGCTCTGCCTCCTCCCCTCTCAGCACCGCACCAGTCACTCTGTGCCTGCCCTCCCCACTACCGGGCTAAAATTTTTAAAGAAAAAATGTCAGAAAAAGAATTAAAATTTGTTTTTGTTTTAATCAGCGCGGCGGCGGGGGCCCGAGGCAGCCGCTTCACTGGTCTTGCCCAAAGGCTGGCCCTGAGGGCAAATGCCCAGTGGGCCAGGCTCTTATGTAGGCCTTGGTATTATATAGAAGTCCAACCCTCTCTAAAAAAAAAAGTACCAAAAGGAAAACTGTTACAGTCTGCCTATTTAGTAAAGCCAAAATACATTCTCTGTCTGGCTGTTAAGCAGAGGTGTGGCTGGATGAGAGACCTGCTGTATTATGGCTCCTATCTGACAGAGGTCTAACTGAGTGGGCTGCTCCACCATAGAATGCCCAGGCCTATTTTAGTCCCAGTACAACCCTGCTGTGGATGATAAACCAAGCCATATGTGTCAGAACTGACAGTGACCTGGAAAAACTAATTACAACCACAACACTTTAGATATAGAGAGAAAGACTCTGCATAGAGCTGCAGGTCCATGAGTAAAAAGAGCACAGCGAGTAGTAACCATTTTGTTATGCCTAGTAGTTTAATGTCCCTTTAATTCTTTTTCAGAATATGGCTAAACTATTATTACAGACTCGATTTGTCTACAAGTTTCTTTTCTTTAATACTGGGAATGACTATGATTTATAAGGATTATCGTGGCTTAGACATACCACAGAGACCATTCATTTCTATATAGTTACTAGTTAGTGGCAATCGTTTAAACAAGTGCATTGAAACATAATGAAACAACGTGAAGTGCATAAAATACATATGTCATTGTAAAATCAAACAAAACATTAAGTGGTCGATTTATTAAGCGTTGGATGCTGCATCGATGCCCCATCATTTCTGGTCCGCCAGAAATGGAAGTTAAGAAGCAGCATTTATAAGACCACTGCTCATTAACTTCTTTGCCACCTTTTGGGTGGCAGACTGAAATCATCCCTATCCCATACAATCTGGATGATTGACAGCCCCTGCTAGTGGCCAATTGGCCGCCAGTAAGCACCAGAAATGCTTGTGCAATGTTAAATGCCAACAGCATATGCTGTTGGCATTTAGCGAGGTCAAGCGGACATGATTTGCTACAGCGAATCATGTCCGCTCGACCATTAATAATTAATAATAATTAATAAATCTACCCCTAAGTCACTATAGAGGGTAATGACACTGCGTTAAGTTATTTATTTATTCAATGCCAAAAAAACACAATAATTTGTATTATGTCCAGATTGGTTTATCATTAGCTTGTTTATTTTTATTACATATACAAAATGTCATGAAAGCTAGTTATTGTCAATAATATTGTCCTGTATTCTGCAAATTAGAAAGTTTTTGAGTAAATGGAATATTTCGGGATCAAAAATGTATCATTTTGACAGCTCAGGCTCTAAACACGAGAATTAACTTTAACTGTCTCTAGAGATTTATGGTTTTAATTACCTCTTAGCTGCTTCTTAGTCTTCAAACCAAGCAATCGATATAACCACTCTTGTTTACAGGACAAATGTATAATATTTGATAAATGAAAGCTTTCTTTTTCATGGTGTCTATGAGGATAAAGGTGATTGATCCACATGTGTTTTCTTTCTATTTTTAAGTCAGATACTCCACTGGAATACAGATAAGCTATTTGTCAGTCATCTTAAAATCATTATAATTTACTTATCATTTGAATTACAAAATAGTCTAGGATGAGCAATTTCCTGCAGACGTGTATATTTAGAATAATGTCTTATAGAGTATACTCCAGCAGAGACAGAGCTAGAGATTATCTAAAATGTGACAAGACAGGAGCAGCATGGGAGAAATTATTTTTCTAAAAGAGTCAGGTCTCTCTTTAGTTACTTCAGGGTATTTAGCTTAAATGAATATTTATTTTTTCGATGTTGCATTATAAGAGGATATTTTTAAATGTATTATTGTGATGAGAAAAATGTTATGCTGGAAATGCATCATTGTTCACCAAGAGATCTGTGGAAAGTGGTCAGCCAGTGAACGATCTGTCCCTAAGGACACGTTGTGCACTTTCTGATCATTTTAAAATCAATTTAACCAGCTTTCATTGGTTTTCTTGCAGCAAAAACATTTCTGATGTTTTAAAATAGTTAAGGGGAGAATTGACAGTTTTGTCCCAGGAGGAAAGTACAATATAGGGGCCAAAGTACAACAAGCTTTCTCATTTGAAATTTTATATAAATCCATATATTTGTGTGTTGCAGTTTTACATATTATTTACTTAATAAATCCCATGCCAAAAAATAAATAAAAATGGCACTGTCTGCAGCCATATTTGACATTTGCATTTGTTATAGTAAGTGAATAACAGCTATTTTTGCACATGCGTAATAATTAGCCTAAACAACTTCCAACTTCAAATACATTTAATTAATACATATAGGGCTAGATTCCAAGCAGTGCACAATAGCGATCTTGTGAGCACAATTGTGATTTATGCTAGAATCATTACTGTGACCTCAGAGCTTATAACTGTTTCATGAAATTAAAAAGTTGCACAAAACACATAAAAAATACATTACAAAGTACAGTTAGAAGGGCTCAAAGACATGAGATCTCAGGTGTTAGAAAAAAAAAGGCCGTTGTCAATTGAAACCCAGTTTATAATGTAAGTCAAAGGGAAGTGAGGGAGTTAGGTTCCAGGCCCCTCTCAAAATTTTAAAGCTTTGAAATGAAGACTTTAAATGCTAAACAATATTATAAACCTATTAAAATAATCACACAACATAGAATATATAATTAAACTAAGTTAAATGAACAAAAACCATTTGCTAAACAGCATTATAAACCTAATAAAATAATCACGCAACACAGACTTCACTTGCATTTTTCTGCAAACAATTCTTTCTATGCATTCCAATCTGGACTGATTTATAGACAGGAAGATCTTGTTCCTTTGAAATCTGCTCGATAGCTCAGGTCTGGTTAAACTGATTAATTTCAGCTTGCTTGGCTTTGCTACAACACAAGCGGACAGCTCCATCTACTGGCTATTTTAATCAATGCACTGCTTCTCAATGCTTTTCAATAGCAGTCACATGACTGGAAAAAAAGGTTGTTATTCTGAAACAGTGCAAATTGAACCGTTGTAAACCGAGGGCCACCTATATATATATATATATATATATATATATATATATATATATATATATATATATATATGTGCTTTATGGTCCATTTTAGAATAGGATTAATTTTTCTTTTGATGTACATTTTACTATTTACTATTTAGTATGTCTATGTATATAGTATGATAATGTCCTGTTTTGTACATCCAACTGCTTATTTTTGACTAGCAAAATCAATTGTTTATCAACCTGGTGCATATCATCAGAAATAGTAGTTTTATAAGTTATAGCCATTATCCCTTTAAGCCTCACTGCCGTATAGTAACTGTATGGGGATTAGGCTAAGGAAAGCAGTGACGTAGGGGGGGAGCGTGACCAGATAAGCTGCTCTGAAATTGACAGCTTGTGATGTAGATATCTATCCAGCCTCTGACGAAGCGGACGAGTTCCATGAAACGCGTAAGGCCACACCCACCTTACGTCATCTGCTCAACACATGTAGTCCAGGGTTCCACGCCGGACCATGGAATTTCTAGCGTTTGTGTTGATTATAACTTGCCGAAATTTGAGCCATCTATTTGGCCTCTGAGGTGCCTCCGGTTTCAAGTTAAAGGTCCTGTCTGACTTAGATGGGAGTGGTTCTTCGCTGACTTTTGCAGCCTTTTCTTTGATCGTGTGGGGACACCAGTATATCAGCATACAACACCCATACCTTACCTCATATGATTGAGGTCTCATCTTGTGAGTAGGAATTACCTAGGGGGAATGTGTTTCATGTTTTTATTTGCCAAATTGGATTAAACATTTCTACACTATGAGAAGTGTTTTTGTGCGCTTGTCTTTCTAGATTTTATCAAATATATATATATATATATATATATATATATATGTATTTATGTATTTATATGTGTATATATGTATTTACTATATGTATTTACAGACATACATACACATATAAACACATAAATACATATTTACACACATATATACATATATATATATATATATATATATATACTGTATATATGTGTGTGTGTGCATTGGAGCCCTTTGCAATAAAGTAGATCAAAACATGTAAAAACCATATTTATGCAATATACATTTGTAAGTGTTATAGTGTATATTTACTGTAAATATTTTACATTCTAGTGTTCTGTGCATGGCAGATTATGTTCTATGTATTTTTAAATACATATACCTATATATATATATCTGTATATATCTATACCTATATATAATCATGTTTATATATAGGTATAAATATATATTGTATTAAAATGCCATCAAATATATGTATTTTTAATAAATAGAACATATTCTGCTATGTGCAGAACATTTGAATGTGAAATATTCATCTTTTCATATCGGGTTAGCGCATATGAGAATATGAGTTTAGGTTAGCGCGCAAGTCGGGTGTTTCCAATTTGTTTTTCTCCATTAACTTCTATGGTTGAAAACGTTATCTTTTGCTCAATAGTCTAATTGCGCTAAAAGTAACCTGTTTGCGCATGTCGGGTTACGCAAGGATAATAACTTTTATTTTCAGCTCATAATAGCAGCGCAACCTGAGGCACATTAAAAGTTTACTTCTAGTGCAATTAGCGATATAGTAGAAGCGGTAAATACGGCTCCACTTGCAATCTGGTGCATAATAAGAGATTAATATATATATATCCAAAGGTAATAGAGAGGCTATGTAAATAGTGTTCTTTCATATGCATGGTAGATTTTTTTTTTTTGGTTTAATGTTCCTTTAAAATATAGCATCCATAGTAATTTTTCACCAGACCCTCTTTAGATATAAAACAGGGCCTTGTTTGAGCCATACTTGCCTTAAAGGTACATTGTACTGTCCTTTTTTCCTTTTTTTGATGTAGTCCCAATTACCCACTTTACCTTCTGGAGTGTATTACATTGTTTACTAATAGTTCCACTAACTTTATTTTGTCAATACAAATAGCTGATTTTGTCCTGCTAGAACCACCACCTACTTCAGTACTAGCTGTAAAGAAAGCTATAATAAAGCAGCATAAGAATTAAATCTCCTAGTGCTGTGAATACATTTAACATTTATTTAAAAAAATTAAATGAACCCCAGAAATGTTATTTCATGATTCAGACAGAGCATATCCTTTTTAACAACTTTCCAATTTACTCCTATTATCAATTTTGCTTCATTCTCTTGGTATCCTTTACTGAAGGTGCAGCAATGCACTACTGGGAGGTAGCTGAACACATTGGTAAGCCAAAGACAAGAGGCACATATGTGCAGCCACCAATCAGCAACTAGCTCCCAGCTCCTGAGTCTACCTAGGTATGCTTAAAGTATATCAAGAGAACAAAGCAAATTAGGTAACTGAAGTAAATTAGAAAAAAAAAGCATTGTATGCTCTGCCTGTATTGTGCAAAAATGGTGTCACTGTTTAAATGATTTGAAATAGAAGGGGATATTGTATTTCAGTTGATAATGTTATCACAAAAATGCATCTACAAACCTCAGTATTAACTTTAAAGGGATATGAAACCACAACATTGGTTTTGTGAATCAGACAGAACAAACTATTTTTAAAAAGTTTCCAGTTTACTTCTGTTATCAAATTAGCTTCGTTCTCATGATATTAATTCTGTGACTGTTGAAGAAAAAGCTAGGTAGGCATCTGGAGCACTAGATGGCAGGAAATAGTGCTGCCCTCTAGTGCTCTTGCATGTGGATAACATTCTTGCAAAACGGCTGCCATATAGTGCTCCAGAAATGGGTCGGCTCCCTAAGCTTTTGTCCCTGCTTTTCAACAAAAGATACCAACAGAACAAAGAAACATTTATAATAGCAGTAAATTATAAAGTTATTTAAAATTACATGCTCTATCTAAATCATGAAAGAAAAAATTGGGTTTCTTATCCCTTTAATAGATATTCTGGAAAAAATGCTGATAAGGTTTTTATCTTTATGACTTTTTCTCTACTGAAAGCCTCTAACTTTTTGTTTTTAATTGCTCACTGTAATGGTTCTTTACAAGCTCAGGTGAGCAGCAGTCTGCATGTGGTCTGCGGTTTCCTTGGGGATATATTGCCTAATTATGTACAGAAAAAGAGGGCTCCTATTAGGTTTCCCCGCCCAGCTACTATTGTATTAAAGGGACAGTCTACACCAGGATTGTTATTGTTTTAAAAGATAGATAATCCCTTTATTACCCATTCCTCAGTTTTGCATAACCGACACAGTTATATTAAAGGGACACTGAACCTAATTTTTTTCTTTTGTAATTCAGAAAGAGCATGCAATTTTAAGCAACTTTCTAATTTACTCCTATTATCAATTTTTTCGTTCTTTTGCTATCATTATTTGAAAAAGAAGGCATCTAAGCTTTTTTTTGGTTTCAGTACTCTGGACAGCACTTTTTTTTTATTGGTGGATGAATTTATCCACCAATCAGCAAGGACAACCCAGGTTGTGCATCAAAAATGGGCCAGCATCTAAACTTAAATTTTTGCATTTCAAATAAAGATAGCAAGAGAATGAAGAACATTTGATAATAGGAGTAAATTAGAAAGTTGCTTAAAATTTCATGCTTAATCTGAATCACGAAAGAAATTTTTTGGGTACAGTGTCCCTTTAATATAGCAAAGAAGGTGCTGCTACAGAAAACGTCCGTTGGGTAAGTGGAGGGAGGTGGAAACAGACCCACTAAAGGATAGGGGGAGTGTGGAGCCAGCCCAAAAAGAAGCGGAGGACAGCCGCAAATACCAAAAAGGAGAAACAGGCGGCTACTGAGCTACTGAGACGAAAGTATTTATTCCAATAAAAATATATATGGTAGACAAAAAGCAAAAATGTATATGTATAAGACACAACAAACCAAGGAGAGAAACAGCAGACTTACATGTTTCGCGCACACTTGCGCTTAATCATAGTAAGTCTGCTGTTTCCCTCCTTAGTTTGTTGTGTCTTATACATATACATTTTTGCTTTTTGTCTACCATATATATTTTTATTGGAATAAATACTTTTGTCTCAGTAGCTCAGTAGCCGCCTGTTTCTCCTTTTTGTCCCTTTAATATACCTTAACCTCTGTGATTATCTTGTATCTAAGCCTCTGCAAACTGCCCTTTTATTTCAGTTCTTTTGACAGACTTGCAGTTTAGCCAATCAGTGCCTGCTCCCAGATAACTTCACGTGCACGTGCACTGTGTTATCTATATGAAACACATGAACTAACACCCTCTATTGGTGAAAAACTGTTAAAATGCATTCTGAAAAGAGGTGGGCTTCAAGGTCTAAGAAATTAGCATATGAACCTCCTAGGTTAAGCTTTCAACTAAGAATACCAAGAGAACAAAGCAAAATTGGTGATAAAAGTAAATTGGAAAATTGTTTAAAATTACATGCCCTATCTTAATCATGAAAGTTTTTTTGGGCCTAGACTGTCCCTTTAATTCAGGCACTGATATAAATGTTAGCAAAGTTTCTGTAATAGCAAGTCCAATCAGTATTAGGTAAGATTAATGCTTGCTTATACTTCCTACACAACTAATCCTTATATCATGATTTTCTATTTATATTCTGTTATATATACAGGTAAGAAGTGTATATTATTGTGCACATAATTATTTATATAATGTTATGTATACAGGTAAGAAGTGTATATTATTGTGCACATAATTATTTATAGGCTGTTATATATACAGGTAAGAAGTGTATATTATTGTGCACATAATTATTTATATGCTGTTATGTATACAGGTAAGAAGTGTATATTATTGTGCACATAATTATTTATATAATGTTATGTATACAGGTAAGAAGTGTATATTATTGTGCACATAATTATTTATATAATGTTATATATACAGGTAAGAAGTGTATATTATTGTGCACATAATTATTTATAGGCTGTTATATATACAGGTAAGAAGTGTATATTATTGTGCACATAATTATTTATATTCTGTTATATATACAGGTAAGAAGTGTATATTATTGTGCACATAATTATTTATATAATGTTATGTATACAGGTAAGAAGTGTATATTATTGTGCACATAATTATTTATAGGCTGTTATATATACAGGTAAGAAGTGTATATTATTGTGCACATAATTATTTATATAATGTTATGTATACAGGTAAGAAGTGTATATTATTGTGCACATAATTATTTATAGGCTGTTATGTATACAGGTAAGAAGTGTATATTATTGTGCACATAATTATTTATACGCTGTTATGTATACAGGTAAGAAGTGTATATTATTGTGGACATAATTATTTATATGCTGTTATGTATACAGGTAAGATGTGTATATTATTGTGCACATAATTATTTATATGCTGTTATGTATACAGGTAAGAAGTTTATATTATTGTGCACATAATTATTTATACGCTGTTATGTATACAGGTAAGAAGTTTATATTATTGTGCACATAATTATTTATATGCTGTTATGTATTCAGGTAAGAGGTGTATATTATTGTGCACATAGTTATTTATACGCTGTTATGTATACAGGTAAGAAGTATATATTATTGTGCACATAATTATTTATACGCTGTTATGTATACAGGTAAGAAATTTATATTATTGTACACATAATTATTTATATGCTGTTATGTATACAGGTAAGAAGTGTATATTATTGTGCACATAATTATTTATATTCTGTTATGTATACAGGTAAGAAGTGTATATTATTGTGCACATAATTATTTATATGCTGCTATGTATACAGGTAAGAAGTGTATATTATTGTGCACATAATTATTTATACGCTGTTATGTATACAGGTAAGAAGTGTATATTATTGTGCACATAATTATTTATATGCTGTTATGTATACAGGTAAGAAGTTTATATTATTGTATACATAATTATTCATATGCTTAATCATAGTAAGTCTGCTGTTTCCCTCCTTGGTTTGTTGTGTCTTATACATATACATTTTTGCTTTTTGTCTACCATATATATTTTTATTGGAATAAATACTTTTGTCTCAGTAGCTCAGTAGCCGTCTGTTTCTCCTTTTTGTCCCTTTAATATACCTTTAACCTCTGTGATTATCTTGTATCTAAGCCTCTGCAAACTGCCCTTTTATTTCAGTTCTTTTGACAGACTTGCAGTTTAGCCAATCAGTGCCTGCTCCCAGATAACTTCACGTGCACGTGCACTGTGTTATCTATATGAAACACATGAACTAACACCCTCTAGTGGTGAAACACTGTTAAAATGCATTCTGAAAAGAGGTGGGCTTCAAGGTCTAAGAAATTAGCATATGAACCTCCTAGGTTAAGCTTTCAAATAAGAATACCAAGAGAACAAAGCAAAATTGGTGATAAAAGTAAATTGGAAAATTGTTTAAAATTACATGCCCTATCTTAATCATGAAAGTTTTTTTGGGCCTAGACTGTCCCTTTAATTCAGGCACTGATATAAATGTTAGCAAAGTTTCTGTAATAGCACAAAGTCCAATCAGTATTAGGTAAGATTAATGCTTGCTTATACTTCCTACACAACTAATCCTTATATCATAATTATTTATACTCTGTTATGTATACAGGTAAGAAGTGTATATTATTGTGCACATAATTATTTATATAATGTTATGTATACAGGTAAGAAGTGTATATTATTGTGCACATAATTATTTATAGGCTGTTATATATACAGGTAAGAAGTGTATATTATTGTGCACATAATTATTTATATGCTGTTATGTATACAGGTAAGAAGTGTATATTATTGTGCACATAATTATTTATATAATGTTATGTATACAGGTAAGAAGTGTATATTATTGTGCACGTAATTATTTATAGGCTGTTATAAATACAGGTAAGAAGTGTATATTATTGTGCACATAATTATTTATATAATGTTATGTATACAGGTAAGAAGTGTATATTATTGTGCACGTAATTATTTATAGGCTGTTATATATACAGGTAAGAAGTGTATATTATTGTGCACATAATTATTTATATAATGTTATGTATACAGGTAAGAAGTGTATATTATTGTGCACGTAATTATTTATAGGCTGTTATGTATACAGGTAAGAAGTGTATATTATTGTGCACATAATTATTTATATGCTGTTATGTATACAGGTAAGTAGTGTATATTATTGTGCACATAATTATTTATACGCTGTTATGTATACAGGTAAGAAGTGTATATTATTGTGCACATAATTATTTATATAATGTTATGTATACAGGTAAGAAGTGTATATTATTGTGCACGTAATTATTTATAGGCTGTTATATATGCAGGTAAGAAGTGTATATTATTGTGCACATAATTATTTATATAATGTTATGTATACAGGTAAGAAGTGTATATTATTGTGCACATAATTATTTATAGGCTGTTATGTATACAGGTAAGAAGTGTATATTATTGTGCACCTAATTATTTATATGCTGTTATGTATACAGGTAAGAAGTGTATATTATTGTGCACATAATTATTTATACGCTGTTATGTATACAGGTAAGAAGTGTATATTATTGTGCACATAATTATTTATACGCTGTTATGTATACAGGTAAGAAGTGTATATTATTGTGCACATAATTATTTATATTCTGTTATGTATACAGGTAAGATGTGTATATTATTGTGGACATAATTATTTATATGCTGTTATGTATACAGGTAAGATGTGTATATTATTGTGCACATAATTATTTATATGCTGTTATGTATACAGGTAAGAAGTGTATATTATTGTGCACATAATTATTTATATGCTGTTATGTATACAGGTAAGAAGTGTATATTATTATGCACATAATTATTTATACGCTGTTATGTATACAGGTAAGATGTGTATATTATTGTGCATATAATTATTTATATGCTGTTATGTATACAGGTAAGAAGTGTATATTATTGTGCACATAATTATTTATATGCTGTTATGTATACAGGTAAGAAATTTATATTATTGTACACATAATTATTTATATAATGTTATGTATACAGGTAAGAAGTGTATATTATTGTGCACATAATTATTTATATGCTGTTATGTATACAGGTAAGTAGTGTATATTATTGTGCACATAATTATTTATATGCTGTTATGTATACAGGTAAGCAGTGTATATTATTGTGCACATAATTATTTATATGCTGTTATGTATACAGGTAAGAAGTGTATATTATTGTGCACATAATTATTTATATAATGTTATGTATACAGGTAAGAAGTGTATATTATTGTGCACATAATTATTTATATGCTGTTATGTATACAGGTAAGAAGTGTATATTATTGTGCACATAATTATTTATATAATGTTATGTATACAGGTAAGATGTGTATATTATTGTGCACATAATTATTTATATGCTGTTATGTATACAGGTAAGAAGTGTATATTATTGTGCACATAATTATTTATACGCTGTTATGTATACAGGTAAGAAGTGTATATTATTGTGCACATAATTATTTATACGCTGTTATGTATACAGGTAAGATGTGTATATTATTGTGCACATAATTATTTATATAATGTTATGTATACAGGTAAGATGTGTATATTATTGTGCACATAATTATTTATACGCTGTTATGTATACAGGTAAGATGTGTATATTATTGTGCACATAATTTTTTATACGCTGTTATGTATACAGGTAAGAAGTGTATATTATTGTGCACATAATTATTTATACGCTGTTATGTATACAGGTAAGAAGTGTATATTATTGTGCACATAATTATTTATATGCTGTTATGTATACAGGTAAGAAGTGTATATTATTGTGCACATAATTATTTATAGGCTGTTATGTATACAGGTAAGTAGTGTATATTATTGTGCACATAATTATTTATATGCTGTTATGTATACAGGTAAGAAGTGTATATTATTGTGCACATAATTATTTATACGCTGTTATGTATACAGGTAAGAAGTGTATATTATTGTGCACATAATTATTTATATAATGTTATGTATACAGGTAAGAAGTGTATATTATTGTGCACGTAATTATTTATAGGCTGTTATGTATACAGGTAAGAAGTGTATATTATTGTGCACATAATTATTTATATGCTGTTATGTATACAGGTAAGTAGTGTATATTATTGTGCACATAATTATTTATACGCTGTTATGTATACAGGTAAGAAGTGTATATTATTGTGCACATAATTATTTATATAATGTTATGTATACAGGTAAGAAGTGTATATTATTGTGCACGTAATTATTTATAGGCTGTTATATATGCAGGTAAGAAGTGTATATTATTGTGCACATAATTATTTATATAATGTTATGTATACAGGTAAGAAGTGTATATTATTGTGCACATAATTATTTATAGGCTGTTATGTATACAGGTAAGAAGTGTATATTATTGTGCACCTAATTATTTATATGCTGTTATGTATACAGGTAAGAAGTGTATATTATTGTGCACATAATTATTTATACGCTGTTATGTATACAGGTAAGAAGTGTATATTATTGTGCACATAATTATTTATACGCTGTTATGTATACAGGTAAGAAGTGTATATTATTGTGCACATATTTATTTATATTCTGTTATGTATACAGGTAAGATGTGTATATTATTGTGGACATAATTATTTATATGCTGTTATGTATACAGGTAAGATGTGTATATTATTGTGCACATAATTATTTATATGCTGTTATGTATACAGGTAAGAAGTGTATATTATTGTGCACATAATTATTTATATGCTGTTATGTATACAGGTAAGAAGTGTATATTATTGTGCACATAATTATTTATACGCTGTTATGTATACAGGTAAGATGTGTATATTATTGTGCATATAATTATTTATATGCTGTTATGTATACAGGTAAGAAGTGTATATTATTGTGCACATAATTATTTATATAATGTTATGTATACAGGTAAGATGTGTATATTATTGTGCACATAATTATTTATACGCTGTTATGTATACAGGTAAGAAGTGTATATTATTGTGCACATAATTATTTATATGCTGTTATGTATACAGGTAAGTAGTGTATATTATTGTGCACATAATTATTTATATGCTGTTATGTATACAGGTAAGTAGTGTATATTATTGTGCACATAATTATTTATATGCTGTTATGTATACAGGTAAGAAGTGTATATTATTGTGCACATAATTATTTATATAATGTTATGTATACAGGTAAGAAGTGTATATTATTGTGCACATAATTATTTATATGCTGTTATGTATACAGGTAAGAAGTGTATATTATTGTGCACATAATTATTTATATAATGTTATGTATACAGGTAAGATGTGTATATTATTGTGCACATAATTATTTATATGCTGTTATGTATACAGGTAAGAAGTGTATATTATTGTGCACATAATTATTTATACGCTGTTATGTATACAGGTAAGAAGTGTATATTATTGTGCACATAATTATTTATATGCTGTTGTGTATACAGGTAAGAAGTGTATATTATTGTGCACATAATTATTTATATAATGTTATGTATACAGGTAAGAAGTGTATATTATTGTGCACATAATTATTTATACGCTGTTATGTATACAGGTAAGATGTGTATATTATTGTGCACATAATTTTTTATACGCTGTTATGTATACAGGTAAGAAGTGTATATTATTGTGCACATAATTATTTATACGCTGTTATGTATACAGGTAGAAGTGTATATTATTGTGCACATAATTATTTATATGCTGTTATGTATACAGGTAAGAAGTGTATATTATTGTGCACATAATTATTTATAGGCTGTTATGTATACAGGTAAGTAGTGTATATTATTGTGCACATAATTATTTATATGCTGTTATGTATACAGGTAAGAAGTGTATATTATTGTGCACATAATTATTTATACGCTGTTATGTATACAGGTAAGAAGTGTATATTATTGTGCACATAATTATTTATATGCTGTTATGTATACAGGTAAGAAGTATATATTATTGTGCACATAATTATTTATACGCTGTTATGTATACAGGTAAGAAGTGTATATTATTGTGCACATAATTATTTATATGCTGTTATGTATACAGGTAAGAAGTGTATATTATTGTGCACATAATTATTTATACGCTGTTATGTATACAGGTAAGAAGTTTATATTATTGTGCACATAATTATTTATATGCTGTTATGTATTCAGGTAAGAGGTGTATATTATTGTGCACATAATTATTTATACGCTGTTATGTATACAGGTAAGAAATTTATATTATTGTACACATAATTATTTATATGCTGTTATGTATACAGGTAAGAAGTGTATATTATTGTGCACATAATTATTTATATTCTGTTATGTATACAGGTAAGAAGTGTATATTATTGTGCACATAATTATTTATATGCTGTTATGTATACAGGTAAGAAGTGTATATTATTGTGCACATAATTATTTATATGCTGTTATGTATACAGGTAAGAAGTGTATATTATTGTACACATAATTATTTATACTCTGTTATGTATACAGGTAAGAAGTGTATATTATTGTGCACATAATTATTTATATGCTGTTATGTATACAGGTAAGAAGTGTATATTATTGTGCACATAATTATTTATATGCTGTTATGTATACAGGTAAGAAGTTTAAATTATTGTGCACATAATTATTTATATCTTTGCAGTAATAAAGGCTGTGTCACACACATTTGTCACTTCCTATTTATTTACACCACCAAAAAGATCAATCTTTTTAGATATCTGTGTTATTCACAAGCAGCCATATGTTTTCAGTCAACCCTACCACTGATATCCCTCATTTTAACATTAGATTTTAAACAAATTACATTATTTAACTGTGTATTTAAAGCAACATGAAACACAACATTTTTCTTTCTTGATTCAGATAGACCATGCAACTTTCCTTTTTACGTCTATCAAATTTGCTTTATTCTGTTGGTGTCCTTTGTTGCAAAGAATACCTATGTAGGCTCAGGAGCAGCAAAGCATTACTGGGAGCTGGCTGTTGATTGGTAGCTGCACATAAATGCCTCATCATATGCTTATCGGATATGTTCAGCTAGCTCCCAGTAGTGTATTGCTGCTGCTTCAACAGAGGATACCAGACAAACAAAGCAAATTTGATAAAAGAAGTAAATTGGAAAGTTGTTTAACATTGTATGCTCTGCCTGAATAATTCATTTTGGGTTTAAAGGGACACTGAACCCAAATTTTTTCTTTCGTGATTCAGATAGAGCATGCAATTTTAAACAACTTTCTAATTTACTCCTATTATCAATTTTTCTTCATTCTCTTGCTTTCTTTATTTGAAAAAGAAGGCATCTAAGCTATTTTTTTGATTCATGACCATGGAAAGCACTTATTCATTGGTGGATGAATTTACCCACCAATCAGCAAGAACAACACAGGTTGTTCACCAAAAATGGGCCGGCATCTAAACTTACATTCTTGCATTTCTAATAAAGATACCAAGAGAATGAAAAGAATTTGATAATAGGAGTAAATTAGAAAGTTGCTTAGAATTGCATGTTCTATCTGAATTATGATAGAAATAAAATGGGTTCAGTGTCCCTTTAATGTCCCTTTAACTCGTTCCAATAGGTTAAATGCACTTGGCTTGTTAATGTGTTGTTGACTTATAAAATGCAATTAGTGATTAAAGGATAAATACATATAACCTGAATGGTTCAGCACCTGTAAAGAGACACCATACATTTCACCTGGGTAGCCATATAATGTATGTATTTGAACCCATTTGAAAAATAAATGAAACAGATTATTTTATTATTACACTAGAATGACCCTTTAATTCAGGCCAGAGTACCGACTGAGAAGTTCACTATTTACATCCCTTTCAACATGAACAATTATTTAATGCTATATAACTTCTATCTTTCACACCATACTTAAAGGGACATTCCAGCCAAAATTGGAATTCACATGGATGCATTTCAGTTTTGAATAGAAGCATTTTTGTAATACAAATGTATTAGTATAACTGCTTATAATAAAAGCTGTAGCTGTTTCAAAAGTGTATTTAAGTATGCACCGTGCATCAGCATTTTAAAAACAGTACTTGTTTAGAGTGCCTAAGGTGCTTGTAACATCTGGTAATGACTCAATTTGTTAATTGCTGACATGATATAAGCCCCACTTGTGCTCTGAGCAGCTGCAGTATTTAAATGCTAGTGACTGAGAATATCTAGCTATGCTTCACATGCACGTGCAGAGAAAAATGTTAACACTAAAACAGTGAAACTTTTACTAGAAGCATTTTTACCAATACATACAGTAAATTGTAAATATGTTTCTATTCATAGATGTTATTCATCTATGTGCATTTAAATTTTGAACAGAATGTCCCTTTACTGTACCATAACAGACACCGAGCAGTGATTTAGTGCCTATATAGTCATTCACACACACAGAGCAGGGATTTAATCCACATATAGCCATTAGCAATCACAGAGAGTAAGTAAACCCTTACTGCCAGTAATATAGAATAGATTTAACCAGTTGCTTACACGACCGGACCCCTTCAGCACCTGGGTCTCCAGACACTACTGTAAGAAGTACATGACTCCTTCCCCATATAACCTAGCACACTTCCATCTACAGAACAAACAGAGGTAAATTATGACAAACAAGGCTTAACCCATAATCCCACAGAGTAAAATCACAAGTGCCAGAAGGAGGTATTCAGTGTGTCAGTTTATCAGGGTACATAAGAAGGAATCCCCAAAGACTAGAGAGTTGTATTTACACAAAAGGACACAAGGATCATGCTAAGGTGCAGTTGGGAATCTAAATATAGATCATTTTGTGGGGGAGACTAGCTTTACCATTTTGCTTTGATACATATTACCTGGCACATCATGACAAATTGCTGCACTTCACTATCTGTGATATACTTTATTTATTACCTGTTTACTGTAGATGTCAAGCTATGACACTCCCAAGCGAACAACTACCAAAGGCTGGCAAACTAGGAAATAAAATACTCACACATTCTCCATGAAATACATCTGAGTTGTTCTACAGTCTTTCAATACAAATATTCAACACATTATCTCTTTTAAAAGGGCTTTTGATAATGTCAAAATTACTCACTACCCTGTAGTTAATCAATATTTTTAGAGATATATTATTTTAGTCAATCAATTTATGCATCGTTAATTTTTGGTAATACAAGTATACCACTGCAGCCATGTATAAAAATAGTCCAACGTATAAAAATAGTCCAACACTGAAACAAAGATGCTGCCTTATTCATAATAATATTGCATTACCCTGTAGAGCCTAATAATATTCTGCCTGCACAGAATATTGTCATTATTGCATAATGACGAAAAAACAGATTAGATGCACTAACTTTAGATTTAAAAACAGAAAAACAACTATTATTGGATTGTTATTATTATTAATAATATTATTAATGATAATAATAAAATAACAATAATAACAATATTATTATAAATAATAATTCATATGTTTTTCTTTCTCTTAAAGCAGCAGTCGTCAGGACAATAATAGTTCTGCATAGTTCAGTACCAGTCAACCTTGTGTGAATTTTTTAAACTGGATATTATCACCCCGTACTGAAACATTCTCCTTCAATGTAATTCACACTGTCACCATGAAACCTGCTTTATCCATAAAACAGAGATTTTCACTGATTAAACCATCCTGAACTCTAATCAGTTTTCAATGGTCCAACAAAACATATGTATTATTTCTCCAGAAGTAGGCAAAGTTTTGATGACAATTGTAGAACTTTTTTTTTTATGAATGACTCTTATTAATGTGTGCTGTCATTTTTGGCCATGTGAGTATTACTCTACTTGCGAGACATACACTATATGGCCAAAAGTAATTGGACACCCTATTAATTATTAAATTCAGGTGTTTCAGCCCAACCCATTGTTAACAGGTGCATACAGTTCAGCACATTGCAATGAAATCTCTTTGTCAAACATTAGCAATACAATGGATTGTACTGAAGAGCTAAGTGACCTTTGCCACAAGTCAGAAATCACCTATAATCTCACTACAGATTTCCAAATTACCTCTGGAAACAGCATAAGACAAGAACTGTATGTCAAGAGCTTCATGAACTGGCTTTCTATGGCCGAGCAGCTGTACACAAGCCTCACATTAACATGTGCAATGCCAAGCGTCAGCTGGAGTGGTGTAAAGAATGATGCACCTGGACCCTGGAACAGTGGAAACATGTTCTATGGAGTGATGGTTCCCTATCTGGCAGTGTGGTGGAAGAATCTGGGTGTGGCGGATATCAGGAGAACGTTACCTACCGGAAGGCATAATGCCTGCTGTAAAGTTTGTTGGAGGAGGGTTTGGCTTTGGTGCCAACTTTGTGGCAACAGTTTGAGGAAGGTTTTTTCTATCCCAGCATGACTGTGCCCCAGTGCCCACAACAAGGTAAATGAAGACATGGTTTGATGAATTTAGTGAGGAGGAACTCGAGTGGCTTGAACGGAGACCCGACTTAAAACCCACTGAACACCTTTGAGATGAGGTGTAATCAGTAGCTATTTAGGTTTTCTGCTGCCCTAGGCAATTCTGCTCACCCCCCACTTTTTTTTCCAAATTAAATGTTCATGTTCAAGTGCGCATGTGTGTATATTTGTGTGTGTGTGTATGGCGAGTGTGAGTGTTTGTAGTGCAATGTGAGTCTATAGTGCAGTCTGTGTGTAGTGAGACTCAAATAGTGCTGCCCCCCCAAAAAAAATCTGCTGCCATAGGAAAGTGCCTTGTTTGCCTAGGCCAAAATACACCCCTGGGTGTAATGCTGATTTTGAGTCAGAACCTCTCGTCCAACATCAGTACCTGCCTGTCCCCACAAATGCTCTTTTGGCTGAATGGGCACAACATCCTACGGACACACTATGTTATAGACGCAAAGTGGGGGCAACTCCATATTAATATCTATGGCTTTAGAAAGGGAAATTCTACAAGCTCATAAAGCTGTGGTGGTCAGGTATGAAACATACATTTGGCCATATAGTGTATTATTCACAACAGTGCTAACAGGCATATTTACATATCTTTTGGATGCATGAATGAAGCTGAAGAATATTTGGTTTCTTTGGGTCTGCATAGACTAGCTTTTCTGTATAGTGACAAGTTTTGTTTAATAATATATTCATGTATTGGAGCTCCATTTATTAAGCAGTGGATGCTGCTTCAGAGCCCCATCGTTTCAGGTCCGCCTGAAATGGAAGTTAAGAAGCAGCGGTCGTAAGACAGCTACTCCTTAACTTCTCCGCCACCTTTTAGGTAGTTGACTGAAATAATCCGATCTAATCGGAATGATTGACGGCCCCTGCTAGCAGCTGATTGGCCACCAGTGAGAAGGGGGGGCATTGAACAAGCATTTCACCAAAAATGCTTGTGCAGTGTTAAATGCCGACAGCGTATGCTGTAAGCATTTAGCGAGGTCAATCGGTCATGATTCGCTACAGCGTATCATGTCCACACAACATTTGTTAAATCTACCCCTTGGTCTTTTAGATGGGTCTTGTAACTACACAAATTTACTATTTCTTTAGACATCTGTTTGTTTTTCCATTCTCTCTTTCTTTTCAAATGCCCTGTCAATGTGTAATATATGTGTAATGTGCAGTGTAATATAAAATGTATTGGTTTGGAATTCTTGTGTTTAAATATAAGTGGATTGAATTATTTTATTTTTTACATTTTGAATATTTAATTAGTATTTGTACTAGTCATTGGGCTAGTGAGGATATATTTATTGATACCTATATATGAGTATGAACATGTTGCTTTATACGTTTATAGCACATACACCAAAACTTGGCTGGATCCAAAGCTTTCATGCCTGCTTTTTCAAATAAAGACACCAAGAGAACAAAGAAAAAATAATAATATAAATAAATTTTGCATGCTCTATCCGAATCTTGAAAGAAAAAAATTGGGTTTAGTATCCTTTTAAATACACCTTTTAACTCTGTGATTACCTTGTATCTAAGCCTCTGCAAACTGCCCCCTTATATCAGAGCTTTCATTTTATAGCCAATTAGTGCTGGTTCATACATAACTCCACGGGAGTGAGCACAATGCTATCTATGTGGCACACACAAACTAGCACTGTCTGGCTTTAAAAGGTAATACAATGCACTGAGATACGAGGCGGCCTGCAGAGGCTTAGAAGCAGGGAGAGGTTTATAGGTTATAAAGTATATTAATATAACAATGCTGGTTGTGCAAAGATGGGTAACGGGTATTAAAGGTGTTATCTATCTTTTAAAACAATAAAAGAAAAATCAAGTAGACTGTCCCTTTAAGTTTGCTGTATAGAAAAATTGACTAAATGCAACAATGTATAAGAATGCTGTGATTAGGACAGTTTATTCCTGATAAAATAGCTTGGACTAGTTGGAAGTTACATTAATGATTTAAGGTGTACCTGACACATAGAAGCAGATTAAACACAGATAGAGTACAACTTAGGTTGAAGGTGGAATACTCCCGAGGGCGTATACTAATGCGATTGGCCCCTCTGCAGTTGGAATAAAGCCAGGAATGGAAGTGAGGCTCTTTAATTATATAGAGTCACATCTGACTGTAAGTTAAGAGAGCAAGCAATGCTCAAAACACAAAGCAGTCCCAGAGCCTCGATAGATTGGTTGCCAGCAGAGGGCAGCCTGGCATCTTGCACTAACAGAGGTGCTTTGGCAAGTCAAATCTGAGACCTATGTGTGCTCTTCAACAAATGATGCCAAGAGAAAATATATTTTATAACACAGTAAATGGAAAGTTTTTGACAATCTCAACTGTATCTGAATCATGGACATTTCATTTTTGACTTTTATGTCCTTTTTAATAGATGTTAGGTTGTATTAAATGACGCACAGTTCCCGTAGACTGCAATGTAAAGGCCCTTTTCAGTGCTGTTTTTTTTCTATCACCTCACTCCCACCAACTTTAAAGGGACACTGAACACAATTTTTTTTCCTTTTGTTATTCAGATAGAGCATGACATTGTAAGTAACTTTCTAATTTACTCCTATTATCCAATTTTCTTCATTCTCTTGGTATCTTTATTTGAAATGCAAGAATGTAAGTTTAGATGCCGGCCCATTTTTGGTGAACAACCTGGGTTGTCCTTGCTGATTGGTGGATACATTCATCCACCAATAAAAAAGTGCTACCCAGAGTTCTGAACCAAAAAAAGCTTAGATGCCTTCTTTTTCAAATAAAGATAGCAAGAGAATGAAGAAAAATTGATAATAGGAGTAAATTAGAAAGTTGCTTAAAATCGCATGCTCTATCTGAATTACGAAAGAAAAAATTTGGGTTCAGTGTCCTTTCAACTTTAAAGCTCCAAAACTGCCTAGTGCAGTTTTTTTCTATTAAAAATTAAATGCTACATTTTTTTCTAATTTGAGGGCGTTGGGGCACTTTTACAAAATTAACCAGAAATCGTATCTCTCGTTAATTTTTGGAGCGCCAATTGCGAGTTTGCGGTAACAAACACCAGCTATAATATTAATAATAATAATAATAGCTAGTTAATTATTGCACTCCCGCAAACGGCAAATTTGCCTTTTTGCGGGAGCACAATTATTTAACGCTCTGCTTGTAATCTAGAACTGAGATTTTTATATAAAATGTTTAGATATGCGCAATAAAACAACTTTACAGTATACTTTCATTATTTATTTTTAGTTCTAAAACTTTTGGATTTTCTTATCTTCAGAGCTGGAAATGCACACTGCTGACTTAACAAGGCAAACACTGCTACATATATTTATCTAATTGGCTTTAGCTGATAACTGTAAAATAATGTACTTTATACATTATGATTGTGGCTATCATTGTTGTTGCAGACTTAAATGGACATGAAACCCAAATTTTTTCTTTCATGATTCAGATAGAGAATACAAATTTAAACAACTTTCCAATTTACTTCTATTATTTAATTTGCTTCCTTCTCTTGTTATCCTTTGCTGAAAGGTTTATCTAGGCAAGCTCACGAGCAGAAGAGAACCTAGGTTCTAGCTGCTGTTTGGTGGCTGCATATAAATACCGATTGGCATTGGCTCACTCTTGTGTTCAGTTAGAAACCATTAGTGCATTGCTGCTCCTTCAACAAATGTTACCAAGAGAATGAAACAAACTAGATAATAGAAGTAAATTAGAAAGTTGTTTAAAATTTTATTCTCTATCTAAATCATGAAAGAAAATTTTTGGTTTTCATGTCCCTTTAAGCCTAGATTGGCAGCTCCCAATAAGATATATAGTGGGTGGAGTTTCGCTATTGGAAAACATTTGCAGCAAACAAAATGTTCATTTTTTTAATGTTTAGATGTTATTCCATAATACGAAAACAGAAATGTCTTGTAATTAAAAAGTGTTTACTGTCTGTTTAATATTAAAACACGCCCCCTTTCAACACAGTGCTCCTTCAGTGTTATTTAAATTGATTTATTTATGTGGTGTAATTACTGTCAAGTTTTGCTGGGAGAATCAAGTGATTACAAGCTAGCAGTGATGTGACTAGATCAGGATTATACCACCTGCCAGAAATTAAAATTCTGTCAGTTTGCCAAGTGCTATTTGTATGGGTTGTGTTACAGCTGAAAAAAAGGAACAAGCAAGCGGCAAAACCCTCAGCTCAGAATAAGCAGAAAGAAAAAGTTTGTGGCCCACCTCAACAATAAACAAAGAAATAATAAAATGAAGAAACAAATATGTACATACATACCTACCTATTAACATAGATACATACATACCTATTAACATATATACCTATTAACATACATACATACATAACTATTAACATACATACATACCTATTAACATATATACCTATTAACATACATACATAACTATTAACATACATACCTATTAACATACATACCTATTAACATACATACATAACTATTAACATACATACCTATTAACATACATACATAACTATTAACATACATACATAACTATTAACATACATACCTATTAACATACATACATACCTGTTAACATATATACCTATTAACATACATACATAACTATTAACATACATACCTATTAACATACATACATAACTATTAACATACATACATAACTATTAACATACATACCTATTAACATACATACATAACTATTAACATACATACATAACTATTAACATACATACCTATTAACATACATACATAACTATTAACATACATACATACCTATTACCATACATACATACATACCTATTAACATACATACATAACTATTAACATACATACATACCTATTACCATACATACATACATACATACGTACCTATTAACATACATACATACCTATTAACATACATACCTATTAACATACATACATAACTATTAACATACATACATACCTATTAACATACATAACTATTACCATACATACAAACATACCTATTAACATACATACATACATAACTATTAAGATACATACATACCTATTAACATACATACATACATACCTATTAACATACATATATATATACCTATTAACATACATACATACCTATTAACATACATACAATGTAATAGTCTTACATCTCACTTAGAACTAACCGTTATAGGTTAAAAAGCACATTTATCTCATTCAAGAAGTTTGTCTTACTCATCTATTTCTCAAATATTATACAATATAACCCACACTCCATATATATAAAACAGCAAAAAACAAAAGTGTGTTCTTCTAACCATTCAAAATATTAAAACAAGAGAAAATTTTTTGCTATGCACCAAAATGTTAAAGATTGTAAATATGGTACTTTTATTATACATAATATAAACAATCAACATATAGGGCTAAATTACAGTGGAGCGCAAAATATCGATTTCGCAAAAGCGATACTTGCGCTTCACTTAGTAATACCAGCACATGCAAATGTGTGCTGGTATCACAAGTTAGGTGCAGTGCATACACAGCACAGAACCTAAGCGCAGCAAATTTAAATACATATGTATATTAATATATACATATATATTTATGTGTTAATATGTGTATATACAAAACCACAACAAGAAAAGTGCTGGACTGAGTAATTACTGTGTGTGGCTTACAATAAAGCATGAATGCTGTTCCCATAAATAGTATAAAACCTACTATGTAGGTGTATATCAATATTGGACTTGAGTGTTTTTTCCAGATCCTTCAAACATATTATTATAAATGCACTTATGTTTCCATCCTGCAACCAAATACGTAAACAGCAATATTACCTGTGATGTAGAATATGTCCGGAAAAATTGTAAGCTACAGACCTTGCTGGCTTGGTGCCGTGTCTGCTCCTCCTGTTTCCCCGGGGTTGTTACCACTAGCAGAGTAACGTGGATAGCCAGTCAGCGATTGGAGCATCAGGACTGAAGTCCACTTTGTGTGGGGACGTAGGGCAGCTAGGGGAGGATATGGAGTGAAGTCTTGCGCTCTCTCATTACTGCTTCATGACTTCATGTTGCCCGCTACTTACCGGCTCAAACGCCGACACCTCCGTGAATCCTTACTGAGGTGCTCCAGTCACGTTGTACCCCTGACGTCACTCCTTCGCTCGTACCCCCTTTCACACCACAGGTAAGCAGGTAAAGGAAGACAGCAATCACGGAACTCTCCAATAAGGGAACAGCGCCACTTGTAAGGGAAGGCTCCTACCAAACAGACTAAAGCATAAATAATCCACAAACGAAAGATGGTAGCAGCAGCTTTAGGTTAAAAGTTCAATCTTTATTTCCATCATTAAAATACATGCTCCATGGATGGAGAATATAGAATGGAATACACGGATGAAAGCCAGTATACCTGTTTCGGCCTGAGCCGTAATCACTATCCATGGAGCATGTATTTTAATGATGGAAATAAAGATTGAACTTTTAACCTAAAGCTGCTAATATGTGTATATACCCATATTAACAAATAAATATATATGTATATAAGCATATATATATATATATTTATACTGAACACACAGTTCCCATAGACCGCAATGTACAGGCACTTTTCAGTGCCGTTTTTTTCACTGCACTTTCAACCCCTTAAACTGCTTTTGAGTGCTAATTGCTACTGAAAGCTTGAGGTTGCGCAATAACTAACCACTTGTGATGGATGGTTATTTATCGCACACCCATAATAAGATACAGTATTAAAAACATAAAAGTCCCTCAAAGTTAAATAAAATAGGAGTAAATATATTTACATTTGCTACCCATCACTGCGCGACTTACCCATTTCGCTGTGTTAGTTCTCATGCCGTGTCTCACGGCATGAGAACGAGGTTCCCATTGGAGCCTATGGAAGCTCGCTCTATTGATCATGTCCACTCACACTTTCATAAATCGACCCCTAGGAATCAAAATACTGGTGGGTTTTTCTGTCTCTTTAAACTGCAGATTTTTTTTTGTATTTTATGTTTTATTGCAGGTTGTGATTGGAGGAAGTTCCATAAAGACTATGGCGTGGAATTATCATTGTGCGGGAGGACATGATCCACTGTAGCGGATCATATCCGCTTCACATCAATAAATGCAGACAGCATACGCTGTCGGCATTTATCATTGCAAATACTTTTCTCGTGAAATGCTTGTGCAATGATGTCCCCTGCAGATTTGCGGCCGCTAGCAGGGGGTGTCAATCAACACAATCGT
The DNA here is from genome assembly GCF_027579735.1 of Bombina bombina. Lineage (NCBI taxonomy): Eukaryota > Metazoa > Chordata > Amphibia > Anura > Bombinatoridae > Bombina > Bombina bombina. The sequence goes on from NC_069499.1 coordinate 477,603,260, forward strand.
ATCCGATCGAGCTGATTGCAGTCCGCCGCCTCAGTGCAGCCGTCTTATGACCACTGCTTCTTAACTCCTGATTCCTGTGAGCCTGAATCAGGAGATTTATTCTTACGGTTTCATTCTTTTAAAGACCAATCTTGTGTCTTTACTTAATACTAGCATTTGTAGCTTGTTTTTAGATCCTGTTTTCCAATACCTTATGAAGTAGCTACAGTTTCATTGTCACAAGACTTCAGAGCTCTTAGGAAATAGTTTACAATGTATAAATATACAGTAGAAGTTAATTAAATCAGGAGCGGAAAAACTTTGTTGAGTGTTCGTCCAAAATAGTGATAAGCCTTTAAAAAGTATCTCGAGTGATCATGGTACCTTATTTAAAAATTCATACTTCAAACATACATTCAATATATTTTTTCTTTTAAATCCTACATGTAGAGTGGTTAGACTGCGGGGCGGACTGGGCCAGGGGGCAGGGAGGGTGGCAATTGCCCCCCAGGCCGCCATACGTGGAAGAATCAGGGCCAAAACAGCTCACAAATCTGCTTAGGTCCCTGAATTTGTCAATGAATAGCTATTTCAGATTTCTATTTTAGATTAGATGCTTCATGATTTCATGTATGTTTTCCTTTACTTGTTTGTTGGTTTTATTAAATATTGAATAACAAATTTGAAAGGGGGCATATCTGGGCCAGTGGGTTGTACTTGCCCCTGGGACAAAAGTTGCCATTCTGTGCGTAAAATGAAAATTCAACTCTAATTAGCACATTATTTGCCCTGTTCCATTTCAGCAAGTGAAGGCAAATCTACACTGCCATTTGTTATTACAACTGCAGGGTCAAAATGATTAAAGGATTTTTCCATCAAGCTCATTCTCCATATAAATACAACAAATTACACATATTCTTAGATGACTAATATTTTACTAAAATTGCATTACAAATGTCATATACTTCCCTTTTAAAGATAAAGAACAATTTTGTTAGTTGTACACTATGTCTAATAAGGGATTTTTAAATCATTATTAATGTGAGTAAACTGAATAATTCAATAAAATGAAAGTATTTAAAGTGATTGCTCAGAACTATAGTGGCTGCCACTTTAGTTACTTTTTGAACAATAAAATAAACAATTCTAATGACTTTGCATACCCTTATAAATATGTAGAAATGCAGGAATCCAGATAATTTTGCACCATTGAGTCATGACATTCAGATTTGCATCTGAATAAGCATCAGTCAAGAGTTTAGGATTGCATAAGATTCAATTTAGGGTATTTGATCATAGCAAAAGAATGTTAATAAAAGAAAGAGCCTATCAAAATAGAAAAAGAAAAACTATCCCTATAATCCCTCTGAAGGTCACAAGACTTCTTCCTACACTGTACTAATCCAAATGTGAAGCAAATATACTATGAATCCAAAACCCGATACTCTCTACAATGCAGTTTATAGTGAGACTACGAAGACTGACCCAACGTGTGGTATATGTCTAATAAGGAAACAGCTGTAGATGTACATCATTTGGCTCGAATAGAGGTATAGAGATATAGAGGTATATAACTATAGTTCCCTTTACAATAATTTTTCTGGAGCCTTCCTGCATCTCATCCTCTATTACACCAAACAATGCAAATTTAAGTAACTCTGGGAGAGGTCTATTAATGTCACATGTATCTTAAATCAAATTCCCCATAAAGGGCTAGATTACAAGTGGCACACTAAAGTACACACACACGTATATATATATATATATATATATATATATATATATATATATATATATATATATACAGACATCCCAACTCTCCCTGAAGTTCAGGGAGTCTTCCTGATTGTAATAGCAGCTCCCTGATGCCAGCAAATTGAATGCAATCTCCCTGAAACTCCAAGTACCATGATCCAATGTGGCCCAAATCCGGAAAAGTGTTTCTTTAAGGAATGCCTTTAGTTGCTGGGACGTTGTAGAACCCTCAAAGCTTGCATCAGTAACTAAAAAGCCCCCACTTATTCTAATAAAATAAAAACACAAATACTACCTTATTTACTGCACGTAATTAAACTTTGTATTCTAAAATATTTAAGCATTCAACAAGCGTACGGTCACTGGAAAATAGGTTTGTTGTATGTGGCTGTGCAATACAGCTACTTTTTTTTTAATGTGACTTTAGTGGGAAGCTACTTTAATGTCCCTGATGAAGCGCATGTGAGCATGCGGGAAACGCGTCAGATCCAGCCCTGCACACTGTGACTGTGTCTTTCACTTGTCTGCTCATTAAACTAACCACTTTGGAAAAGAGTCTGCAGTTCCTCGTTTTTCTTTCTTCTAATACTATATATATATATATATATATATATATATATATATATATATATATATATATATACAAAAAGTCCAGGGAACCCAGCACACGCTCATCAATACAGCCTCCAGGGTACCTGACAAATATTCATACAGCCAAATTCCAAAAAGGCAAGCACTCTCCGTTTTTTTGCAAAAACAGATTTTACTGTGTATAACACATGCAGTAGTTAAAGTTAACTACTGCATGTGTTATACACAGTAAAATCTGTTTTTGCAAAAAACAGGAGGGTGCTTGCCTTTTTGGAATTTGGCTATATATATATATATGTATATATATATATATATATATATATATATATATATACTTTGGAGCCATTTTCAGTCAAATACATTTAAAGGAATGGTAAGCGCAAAAAAGTCTCAATCACATTGTACAGGGTTGCTTATAATAAAGAAAAATGATCATATACCTTGCGCTGCACTTGTTTCACTGCTTGCTTGCTATTACTGCTTCAAAGTGGGTGAATTTCCAAACCCACCGTGAGGCTAATTTGCATTAGCCAATACTGGGGGCAACCTGCGTTCTCACTTTCCCTAAAGTTTCGGGTATAGCTCAACAGGCCACACGTGTGCTCTAGTGTGCTGTAATCTAACGCATGCACATTCAGATCAGGAGTTATTATTATTATCATTTATTTGTATAGCGCCCCCAAATTCCGTAGCGCTGGGTACCGTGATAGGGGTATACAATGACAAAGATTTGTGATAAAATACAAAACAAAACAAATCTAGTACAGGAGGAAGCCCTGCTCCGGAGAGCTCACAGTCTATAGGTTTAGGGTGTAGATACATAAGGTTGGGGTAGCTTGTTACATAGGTTGTATTTGCAGCAGTGAGTCAGGCAGTTCATGTACATGTATAAGTTTGGTTCGAAAGCGGGATGGAGGAGAGATGGAAAGCCTCTCTGAATAGGAGAGTTTTCAAGGATCGTCTGAAGCTATACAAGGTTGGAGACAGTTTAATGAAGTGGGGTAGAGAGTTCCAGAGGACAGCACGTGCAAAGTGGGACGTAGAGGAGTGGGACGTAGAGATAACAGGAGTGTAGAGATGTAGGTCAGAGGTTGATCGAAGAGGACGGGATGGGGAATATTTCACTATGAGAGAGGAAATATAGTTGGGAGTTAGACTGTTGAGTGCTTTGTAGGTTAGGGCTAATACTTTAAATTGTATTCTGGAGTGTATGGGGAGCCAGTGTAGAGACTGGCAGAGTGGAGCAGCTTATGTAGATCGTCGACTTAGGTGGATGAGTCTAGCAGAAGCATTCATAATAGATTGGAGGGAGGAGAGGCGGTGTTTTGGAAGGTCATTTAGGAGTAGATTGCAATAATCAATGCGTGACAAAATGAGGGAATGAATAAGTATTTTTGTAGTTTTTTGAGTAGTTTTTTGAGTAAGGAAGGGACGAATTCTGGAAATGTTGCGTAGGTATGAATGGTAGGATTTTGTAAACGCTTGTATTTGTGGGTTGAATGTGAGTTCTGAGTCTAGTGTGACCCCAAGGCAGCTGACCTGGAGTGAGGTGTTGAGAATAGAGTCTCCAACCATCAGAGTAATGTTAGGTGTTGGATGTCTCGAAGAGAGGGGGGGGGGGTAAGAAGCAGCTCAGTTTTGGACAGATTGAGTTGGAGGTAGTGTGAAGACATCCAAGAGAAAATTGCACAGAGGCAGTCAGAAATCTGATTGAGTAAAGAGGGAGAGATATCAGGAGAGGAAAGATAGATTTGGGTATCATCAGCATATAGGTGGTACTGGAATCCAAAGGAGGCTATAAGTATACAAAGGCAGGATGTATAAAGAGAGAAAAGCAAGGGGCCCAAGACAGAGCCTTGCGGTACTCCAACTGAGAGAGGCATAGGATCACAAGAAATGTTGTTAAAGGAAACTGAAAATGAGCAGTTTGACAGATATGATGCAAACCAGGAGAGGGCTGCTTCTCGGATGCCAAATTAATGTAGTATTTTTAGGAGGAGAGGATGGTCAACTGTGTCAAAAGCTATGGACAGGTCAAGAAGAATTAGTAAGGAGTAATGGCCTTTTGCTTTAGCTGATAACAGGTCATTTGTTACTTTAGCAAGAGCGGTTTCTGTTGAGTGTTTAGGGCGGAAACCAGATTGTAGTGGATCAAGTAAGGAGTTAGTTGTGAGAAATTGAGTTAGCTGATTATAGACTAGTCATTCCAATAATTTTGAAGCAAAGGGAAGTAAGGAGACCGGTCGATAGTTAGAAGGCGTGGAGGGGTCAAGCGAGGGCTTTTTTAGGATTGGTATGATTGTCACATGCTTGAATGTTTCAGGAAATGTGACAGCGGTGAGAGATTGGTTAAAGAGATGAGTTAGGGTAGGGGTTAGTGAAGCAGAGAGAGAGGGAATAAGTTGTGAAGGAATAGGGTCAAGTGGGCAGGTTGTGAAATGAGCCAAGGATAGGAGTGCAGAGACTTCTTCTTCTGTTACAGGAGGGAAGTATCATAGATTTTGGTTAATAGAAGGGGTGGGTAGGATTGCTGGGTTTGAAGGCTGTGAGGTGCAGATTTCTTTTCTAATGGTGTCAATTTTATTTCTGAAGTGATCAGCAATAATTTGAGCAGTGAGATTGGTAGTGGGCAGGGGGGGAGGCAGGCGGACGTAGAAGGGAGTTAAAGGTTGAGAACAGTTTTCTGGGGTTGGATGCGTGAGATGACACAAGGGAGGAGAAATAGACTTGTTTGGCCAGGCTGAGCGCAGAGATGTAGGACTTAAGGGTGAATTTATAATGTTGGAAATCAGCACAGGTGCATGATTTCCTCCACTGCCGTTCAGCAGCCCGTGAGCATCGCTGAAGATATCTGGTCTGTTTAGTGTGCCACGGTTGCCGTCGAGTGATTGATGTATGTCGAAGAGTGGAGGGTGCAGTTTTGTCAAGTGTTGATTTTAGTGCCGAATTATACTGTAGAGTCACGAGGTTTGGACAAGAGAGGGATGAAATGTCAGAGAGCAGAGGACTCAGTTGAGTGGAAAAGTCTGTGAGATCCAAGTCATTTAAATTCCTGTAAGGAAGCAGTTTTTTGGGAGTAGGCAAAGATGTAGCAGGTAGAGTAAGAGAGAAAGTTAGTAGATGGTGGTCAGAGAGAGGAAAGGGGAAGTTAAGGGAGTTGGAAACAGCACAGAGATTTGTGAAGACCAGGTCTATGGAGTTGTCTTCACAGTGTGTTGGAGATGTTGTCCACTGGGACAAGCCTAAAGACGTGGTAAGGGATAGAAGTTTAGAGGCAGCAGGCATGTTAGGCTTATCAAGGGATATGTTGTAGTCCCCTAAGATGAGAGAAGGGACATTACAAGAGAGAAAATGTGGAAACCAGGCTTCAAAGTGGTCCAGAAATTGTGATGCTGGGCCAGGGGGCCGATAGATAACTGCAACACAAAGAGCTATAGGGGAGAAGAGGCGTATAGCGTGAACTTCAAAAGATGAGAAGGAAAGAGAGGGGGGTGAAGGAATGCAGTGATAGGTACTGTGTGGAGACAGGAGAATTCCTACTCCTCCTCCTTGTTTGTCTCCAGGCCTGGGAGTGTGACTGAAGTGCAGGCCACCATAGGACAGAGAGGCTACAGCAGTTGTGTTAGAGGATGAAAGCCAAGTTTCAGTGAGGGCTAACAGGCTACGTGAACGTGAAATAAATAGGTCGTGAATAGATGTAAGCTTATTGCATACCGAGCGTGCATACCAAAGGGCACACTAAAATTGGGGTGTACTATTAAAGGTGCAGTTTGGAGAGTTACATGGGCAAGGTGTATGAGGTGTCATTTGGGGTAGTGATCTGAGGGAAGCAGAGGGTGGACCTGGGTTATGCGAGACATCCCCAGGTACAAGAAGAAGAAAGATGGTGAGTGAAAGGAGATGAGAATGTGTCTTATGTGAGTGTTTAAGTTTAGGATCAGTGAAGCATGGCTGGCTGAGGGATGTGATATAGAAATAGAGTTCATGTGTGTTGTAGAGGGGGGAAGGTAGAAGAGAAGGAGAAATATGAAGGTTGTGAGTGCTGTTTGTGAATGGAAGAGCTGTGACTTTAAGGAGAAGGGAGGAAAAGGTTAATGCAGACATTAGAAAGTGCAGCATGTTTGCATTTTTTTGTGGGAATTTAAAAATACTTATCTCTGTTGTCCACTCCTTTGTCTAATTCTGTTGTTATAACTCTCTCTACACTTATATTGGGGGTCTTTGAGAGCAAACGTTTGCGCCCAAGCAATAAGGGGTTTATCACAGGGGGTTATGCTTGTAGGGCTTACCACTGGTATTATGAGTTGAAAGTAAACACGATTATGCTAGAATGATTACTGCAACTTCAGAGCTCTGATTGACTGTTTCGCAAAACATAAAGGTTACACAAAACACATAAAAAATACATTAAAAAGTACACTTACACTCATAATAACACCATCTAATTAAAATTATTTAAAAAAATATTGCACACAAAAATGTATAAAGGGTTTAAAGATAAGGTGTAAAAAAAAAAGTTTGTAAAAAAAAGGCATGTAAAAGGCTTTAACATTGAGATACATACATATACATGTCTATGTATATATGTGTGTATATACTTGATATGTGTGTATATATATATATATATATATATATATATATATATATATACATATATGTGTGTAGTGTACATATGTATTTATATACTTATATGTGTGTAAATATATTCACATATAAACACATAAATACATATATGTACACATCTATTGGCATATATACAAGTTTTTTCTACTTCCCCAGAGATGATTTAGTGCAGATCCAAAAGACTGACCCTGCAACATTCCACACAATGATTGTTTGATCAGTGCAGTAACTTATTTCCATTGCCGTGGCCAGTTAATGGCAAATATAAATAAGTTAAACAGTACTCAAGGGCCCATATTTATCAAGCACGGAGCTTGAAGGGCCGTGTTTCTGGTGAGTCTTCAGACTCGCCAGAAACACAAGTTATGAAGCAGCGGTCTAAAGACCGCTGCTCCATAACCCTGTCCACCTGCCCTGAGAAGGTGGACAGGAATCGCCGGAAATCAACCTGATCGAGTACGATCGAGTTGATTGACACCTCCCTGCTGGTGGCCGATTGGCCACGAGTCAACAGGGGGCGGCGTTGCACCAGCAGCTCTTGTGAGCTGCTTGTGCAATGTTAAATGCGGAGAGCGTATTGCTCTCCGCATTTAGCGAGGTCTTGCGAGCCTGATCTGCACTGTCGGATCAGGTCCGCAAGGCCTTTGATAAATAGGGGCCAAGGAGTGTAACCCTGGACTGTAAAACAGCACAAATATCATTAACAAAATAATGAACATTTATTTTGTATGGACTTTTGCAATGCGGTATTGCACTACTGAGCTGATGTATAACATGTATCTCCCCATCACCCCAATTCTGCTGCCTCAAAGTTACACTTGACTCCAATCTGTCCTTTATCTCCGACATTCAACTGTTCTCTTCATCCTGCCGCAGCCACCTACGCCATATATCCAAAATTCAACCGCTTCTGAGCACTGACAGCACTAAGCAACTAATCCACTCCCTGGTAATTTCCTGACTTAACTACTGCAATAACCTACTAACTGGCCTTCCTCTCTCCAGCTTCTTCCCCTTCAATCCATCCTAAAATGCCTCTAGCAGGCTAATCCACCTTCCTCGCCGTTCTCTTTCTGCTGCTTCTCTCTGTGAGTCCCTTCACTGGCTGCCCATTCACAGCAACATTAAATTCAAATTTCTCATCTTGATATACAAAGCCGTTACCAACACTTGCCCCCCCCTACCTGTCCTCACTCATCAACAAATATACTCCAGCCCGTCCCTAAGGTCCAGAAAAAACCTGCTCCTTGCATCTTCTACCATCACTTCTTCCCTAGACTACACTACTACTACTACTAGACTGCAGGACTCAACTAGACTGCAGGACTTCTCTCATGCAGCACCAACCCACTCAAACGCACTTCCTCACACTTTCAGACTTTCCCCTAATCTGTCTTATTTTTGCCCAAATATAAGACAGTAAGAAATTATTCCACTTACCTAATAATTGCCCTCATCTTACTAACATCATTCTCACCCTCCTGTTTCTCACACTCCTACCCCTCTAGATTATAAATGCCTAAAGGAATAGGACTCTCAATTACTCCTGTATTTGTTTGATAGATGTTGTCTTATCTCTTACAAATATTGTATCATTGTTGTACTCTTATCATTTGTACACATGGACGGAATTTGTTGGCACTTTATAAATAAGTATAATAATAATGTATAAAAATACTCTTGTAGGTGTTACTATAAGGAATTTCTTTTAAAGAAAAGTATATCCCTTCAAATGGCGAGATGTATCCCAGGAAGCCATTACTGCTCTGTGTATGGAAACATTTTTTTATATATATATATATATATATATATATATATATATATATATATATATATATATATATATATATATATATACAGGGGTTGAAAAAGTTGCCCAAATGCTAGTGGTCCCACTTTTTTAATTTCAAATTTTCACGATGTCATACGTAAACTTGTATTACACCGTTATACGCTTCTAATATACATTTGTATTAAGAATAAAACACTCTTTGTATAGAATTATATGCTAAAAAATATTTTAAACTTATTCTCATACCTAAAAAGAGAATATTCTTGTTCACATGGCAGCAAGCTGAGGCAGGAATAATTGTACACGTATATAGACACTCAGATATATATGCACACACACAATCACTGATACACACAAACACTCACACACACAAAAACTCTCTCACACAAACACTCTCTCTCACACAAGCTCTCTCTTACACACTCACACAAACTAACTAACTCTCACACACTCTTACAAATAAGACTCTCACACACTTTTATACACTCACACAGTTTCTCTCACATATATTCTCACTTTCTCACACACACATCCTATTTCTCACTCTCTCATATTCTCACTATCCAACACACACAAACTCTTTTACACACAATTGTTTTGCAGTTACTATGGATGAGTGGCACATTTATTACTGTAGCACCCCTGCTTATTAAAGGCACTAACAGCCATACCTTTACAAGGTAGTTTTTTTTATACATATCCTATGCTACAGCAGGACAATGATAAATAAGAAAAGTAGGAATAAGTAAATATATCATTTGCCATCTCCACTGTGCAGCCATTGATAGGGTACAAGCTAAGGTTGCTAAAAAAAAGCTGATATTAAAGTGTAAAACCACTTCTACTATAGATAAACTTTTAACCATCATCTTTTTCAGGCAAGGCATATTTTATACTGACCAGATTAGGGAATTCATTCTTCATGTATAGCGCATCTTCCTTACAACTGATTAATCTAAAATATCACTGTTAGGGGTAATGTGAACCTGACTGCAGCCATCTTGTTCCTCGCAGCCATCTTGTGATGATAACATTTTTTGGAGGGTCTTATTGGGGGAACACCCCAATGCAAAAAAAATCACTGTTCTCAAGCTAAAAAAACTGCCTTTAGAGAACTCAAACAGTTGTTTCATAGCACTTAGAGCCCAGATATCAGTTTACAGCACAATATATTACTCAAGGAACTGTGGTTACATTTGTACTTTGTTACGTTGACAAATTCTGTAACAAACAGTGCCCGTGGCAGAGTTTTTTTTTAGGTACCAACAAGTGAATCGAAGTCTAGGCTAAAGATATATAAAAATTAAATTTTATTCCATAGTGTAAAAAGACAGTCCACAATGCACAGAGAAACCTATGGCTGGCAAGCTTACACATTTCGGCAAGCTATGGTTGTTTTATCTCTTATTATTTAAAGGCTAATAATGGAATTTAATTATCCTTATCAGCAAAATATTGAAAAAATGTCACATCAAAACTGTCGTATTTTTTGAGACCAATGAGCAGAAAATGTTGAGCTTGATGCTGCTGCATCAGCAGCAGCTCAGTGTAAAAGCAGCAATAGTATTTCAATTTTGTTCAATCTCCTGTTAATTTATTAGATGCCAATGTGGGGTTCATCACACTGTTTCACAATACTTTGATGATCTTTCTAACATACAGGACTATATCACGAGTGGAGTGCTAATAGATACGCGTGAAAAAAGGGGTTTATCGTGGGGTTAGCACACATCAGGTTTTTTGCTCATATTACCAGTTTAAAGTAAAGTAAAGTTACCGCTCATCAGAATAGCGCAACCTCAGAGCTCTGGTTTAACTGTTTCGCGTAACAAAAAAAGTGTCACAAAACACATCAAAAATACATTACAAAATACAGTTACACTCATAATAACACCATCTAATAAAATATTTATGTATTTATATGTGTATATTTCTATTTACAAACATATATATATATATATACATACATATAAACACATAAATACATATGTATACATATATATATATCCAATCTTAAAAGATAAGCGTACAAAGAATCTTTTCATAGCATAGTCTCTTTAATAAAGATTATACATAAAAAAAACCTTAGGGTGGGTACTCACAAAGGGGACCTCAATCAATATGAGGTAAGGTATATAGGTATCCACCACAATGGGTTTAACAGGATGTTTCACTGTGAAGACAAAAGATTTCCCAAAGCAAGCTGTAAATCTGTAACTACAACTCAGAAGATATCCGCTGTGGGTTGCTCTCCCAATGTGTGTTTCGCAATGACAGCCAACTGGTTTATATCAATAAAAAAGCATAAATGAAAAATATATAAAAAGCTGATACAAGATTGCACCATGGCGTAATCATTTCTAGTGAAATGCTTGTGCAATGCCGCCCCCTGCACATTTGCGTCCGCTAGCAGGGGGTGTCAATCATCTCGATTGTATCCGATCGGGTTGATTGCGGTCTTCCACCTCTTACGACCGCTGCTTCTTAACTATTGTTTCCACCAATCTTGAAACATCGGGGGGGGGGGGGAAGATTGCAGCATCCGCTGCTTGATAAATCTACCCCTTGATGTCTTCAGTTGTTTCAAGAAGCAGCATTGAAGGTTTTTAAGATAAGAATGCTATTTTTTTTTAATTTATACTTTAAATATACACATGCATAATGCAGAAAATGTCATGCTCCTTTAAAGCATGCAAAAAATTAGTAGTGAATCTTTATAGAATTTAAGAAGTTTCCGTTTTAGCTCAGATGCAAAATGAAAAAGAAAATAACTAACTGCCTTAAAGAGGACATTTCCAGTTCATTGGCAAATCACTCTATCTCCTGCTTTGTTATCTCTTTTGCTGTTTTACTTTTTATATGATCAAAGAAAAGTAATCTATTGGCCCACCATAGATACTGGGGAAATGTGTTAATAGAGAAGATTGTTATACAAATTAACTTTACTAGAGCTTTTTTTGTGCTGGACCCCCCCCCCAACAAAACTAGCCTGGGATCTATAAAAACTATACTTCATGAGATCTTTCTCCATGCCAAATTTCATAATAATTGGTACAGTAGTTTTGGTTATAGTACTGTCCAAAAATCCTTATATAACATATTTTTATCTCTTAAAGGGACAGTCAACACCAGAATTTTTGTTTTTAAAAAAAATAGATATTCCCTTTATTACCCATTCCCCGTTTTGCATAACCAACAAAGTTATAATAATACACGTTTTACCTCTGTGATTACCTTGCATCTAAGCCTCTGCAAACTGTCCTCTTATTTCAGTTCTTTTGACAGACTTGCATTTTAGCAAATCAGTGTTGACTCCTAGGTAACTTCACGTGCATGAGCTCAATGTTATCTCTATGACACACATGAACTAACGCCCTCTAGTGGTAAAAATGGTTAAAATGCATTCAGATTAGAGGCAGCCTTCAAGGTCTAAGAAATTAGCATATGAGCCTTCCTAGGTTTAGCTTTCAACTAAGAAGACCAAGAGAACAAAGCCAAATTGGTGATAAAAGTTAATTGGAAAGTTGTTTAAAATTACATGCTCTATCTGCATCATGTAAGTTTACTTTGGACTCGACTGTCCCTTTGACTTAAAAAGTATTGAACTGATTTACATCCCATTTTCAGACTTTGTAGTATCTGCCAGTCAGAGGTAAACTTTAAAATATTAATATATAATGCTTTTTTAAATCTATGGCTGTTAAATACATTTACAAATGTCCTAGTAATTGTCATTATTAATGTAGCTAGGGAAAGAGTACCTATTTTGTTCATTAGAAGCTACATTTTCAGATAAATAATTACAGTAAAATTGTTTATACTGTATCATTTATTTACTTAAAACAGGAAGGGAACATTTTGTAAGGGTTTTAGATGTTCCTTTATAACAAAATATTTTTTATTGTAACCTGTGTTTGACTTTGATGAAATATATCTATACAGGTGTCCTTGAGTATATCCTTACAAAATGCTTTTTCAACACCTGTGCCCTGACTGGTGTGCTGAGTGCTCTTATGTACTGGTTTGTCTTCTTGGTGTAAAAAGTTGAACTAGTAAGGAAATGTAAGAAAAAAATAACTTTTTTTTATCATTAGAGCAGTCCATTTGTTTAGTAAATTGATCTGAAACCAATGTATTTAATCACTGATTGGATGTAAATGCATATATAATGTGCACACATCTGTGACTCACTTTTAACTAAAGTTTAACAGTGCTTGCTGGGAGATGTTTTTCATAACAGTTACAGATGGGCCTTGTCTATTTTGAATGGTAACAGTTGTTGCTGTGCACCAGTTTTATATAGTAGCTAGAAGATAATAGAAATCTGATTTTGGTGTGATCCTCCAATCCAAACTAAGCTTCCAGCTGCATTTATCAATTGGTAGATGCACTATTAAAGGGACAGTACACTGTAAAATTGTTTTTCCATGAATGTATTTTAAATGACTTGTTATACCAACTCCAGAGTATAAAATATTTGAGAAATTGCATTTTCGGGTTTATTTGTTTATCTGAAGTAGCTGGTTTTGTGCTTTGAAACCACAGCCTATTACAATGGGTTGAGCTTCAGGTAATATCAGATCTCATTATGTTATCACTTTGTATACACACACATGCTTCCTTATCTTATATTTGTCTGGAATACCAAAGCTCAATACATTTTATTACTTAACTATCCTGCCCCCCACTGTAAGTTTAATTCCTTCTGCTGACTGTGTTTACTTAGGCTTGTCAATAGCGTATACGCCAGTATCAAAAATTTCAGTATAGGTTGGGAAACCACAGGCTAAATCAACTATTTCAAATGCCGAAATATGAGTAAAGGAGCTACTTGCAACCAATTGAATACACTCTAGCAGGCAAAAAGGATCATTGGGAATAATTTAAAGGGGAGAAAGTTTTTGGGTGAACTGTCCCTTTAAGCATTTCAGGAATGATACAGTAGTGTGCCGGGTGCATGATTTTGCATGTGTTGTTAAAACACATTATACCCAGCGGGCTCGAATGATATAAAACATTTTATATTTGTTTACAATGTCCCTTTAATAGTGATCCCTCTTTGCAAGATACAACTGACTCTCCTCTTCCTTGACTGACCTGATTCCTATATCTCAGTACTGAAGGACAGCAGCAAGCCCATTATATTGTAATAAAGCTGCAGTGGTATTATTCACAAATCTCACGGTTCCTTCTCAGACACATCTGGCTGCCTGTTGGGATCATTTTTGTAATTGGGTTTCACACGTATTCATCTGTCTTGAAAACCAACTAGAACTCTGCTGAAGAGAAAAACTTTTATATGTGACATAGACGAATAGTTTTATGTAAATCTTAGTGAATGTGTTATTGCGGGTCATCAGCTGAACAGGAATTATTGCATTCTTTACAATGCTAATAAATATTTAATCATGACTTATAATGACTACACATTCTTGGGCAATTCATTAAAACTGGCATGAAGTGGCAGACAGCCAATTTTTTTTATATATTTCTCAGGCTATTTCTGTTATCTCAGAAAAATGTTGCACTATTTCTATTCTTTGTTCTATATGATGCATGATATATACAGAGTTTTCCATAACAACTGCAAGTGGTACATTATTTAGTCTTATCATGTAATATAATTGACATTAATGAACATTTTCAAACACTCTGAAAAACAGTCTTTTAAAGAAGATTTCAAATATTCATATCTTAATGAAGCATTGTAATATTCCCAGGTTACCTCAACTAACAAAATTGTAATTATAAGCAACAGATGCAAATTAACTTTCTGTGCTTACTATCCGCAGAGATTTAGATTGCTATTTATGAAAGAGCTCTTAAAATAACTCCTGTTTTAACCTCACATTTTAACAATGTCTGATAAATAGTCTCTAAACATATTAACTATTTGCACAATTCCTTCTACCCTATCTTATATTTGTTGTGTACATATACTGTGTATATATACTGTATCTTATTTATCTATTTATCTATCTGTCTGTCTCTCTATTGAAAGATATCACTATATTTACCAGAAGGATTAAAAGTTAGAAAGGCATTTGGCTTAAGATAAATACATTGGGCTCCATTTATCATCAGACGGGCAGCCTAGGGGGCCTATCTAACAAGCACCGAAAGGAGCTTGACGGCCCGTGTTTCTGGCGAGTCTTCAGGCTCGCCAGAAACAGCAGTTATGAAGCAGCGGTCACAAAGACCGCTGCTCCATAACCCTCAGAGCAGCTCCATAACCCTCAGAATCCTCAGAGCTCAGAGCAGGCGGACAGGAATCGCAACAATTCAACCCGATCGAGTACGATCGGATTGATTGACCCCCCTGCTGGCGGCCCATTGGCCGCGAGTCTGCAGGGGGCGGCGTTGTACCAGCAGCTCTTGTAAGCTGCTGGTGCAATGTTAAATGCGGAGAGTGTATTGCTCTCCGCATTCAGCGATGTCTTGCGGACCTGATCCGCACTGTCGGATCAGGTCCACAAGACGTTTCTTAAATATGCCTCTAGGTTTGTTGTCATGAACCTTGTCCACCCTGCCTCACGGCGAGTGGGCAGCAATACGCTGTCCCCATTTAACATTGCACAAGCCACCTCTAGCTTGTGCGTGGCCAATCACAAGCAAGTGGGGGCTGTCAATCATCCTGATTGGATCTGATAGGAATGATTGAAATCTTCCAAACTTTAGGTGTTGAAGAGGTTAAGATGCAGCTGTCTTAAGACTGCTGATACTTAAAAAGCGTTTCAGGGTCACTCATGCAAACCTAAAATGTCAATTCAAAATACCTTGGCTTATTCTGACACCATAGAACCCTGAAATATCAAGATTGATGTTGTTTCACTTCTTCTCAATAAAGTCATAGTTTAGCAACCATTAACAAAACAACCATAAATAGACACAGCATCCCAAATAAATACTTAGTTTAGCCTTATATAAAATCTATTTCACTATCATTATCTCTTTTTCTGCTTTGTTTATAGACTTATATACTGATTTATACATTATGTGGAAAATAAACTGCGATCAGTAACTCAGCCATAATTAAATATATTAAAAACTTTTTATAGACCATAAAGTAAAAAATCAAACAGATAACATATTTTTTAAATCAATTAATTAGTAAGAGTATAGTTTAAAAATGTTTTGGCTATTTGTTCTTAACTTAAATAAAAAACAGCCTTCAAACTGTTCAGTGGGAATTTAGCATGAATAAAATCTTTATCAGAAGGTCGTGGATTTGAACTAATCCATATGAAGAAGTCTGATAATGGGCAAAAGAGGTTGAATCTGTTGATACAAATGAAGGTTTAAGAATTGGTTTTCAAATGGATTAAAATACAAATTGTTTCACAGCTCAATGTTAAGTATCTGGTGCTTTAACATGGCTCATAGTCAACTGTAAAGTTCTAAAAATGGAACTTAACACACAGACTGAGATTGCCCAGCATCTCAAACTGGCTTATCATACCATGAAAACGTACAAATAAGACAATCTGCTGAATTAAAAAGGGGTTTAAATTTTTTTAAACTATACAATTGTAACATACGGTTTAGTATATGTAAACCACTAAACAACCACTTTAAAGATGAAAATATGCATTTGAAATATGTTCTATTGGGAAACCGGATTACCTGTCCAACAGACATTTCTATAACTAAAACTTACTATAGGTTGTTGATAAACCAGAAATCATTACTGATCTTAAAGCATCTCACTATTTTCCTGTTTATTAATATAAATATAGCCGATGACGGGCTCATTTCCATTGATTCGTTAAAAATGGAACTCTAAGCTACCGAAGTTACAGACAGCTAAAAGTAGTAGCTCCATTTTAGTACCAGGTTTTCATTTAAATATTTTGCACAGTTAGTGCAGTCGGTCTTTTCGTGTATGAGTAGTTAATATTGTGTTAACGGCAACGCTGCCATCCGACGTGTTTCTCGAAAATCTCACCATAACAAGTTTATTGCTAGATTAACTCAACCTTAGATTATAAAAGATACATTTACTCCTTACCTGTGATAGGCTAGAGAGGGAAAAACATGGTAGTTATTTGCAATGTTAGGAGTTTGGTGTTTTTTGAGCTAGGTAAAGGGATTTGGTTACCTATTAAATAATGAAGTATTTAAAGAATTTATTTTAAATTAAATTCAGCCATTTATTGTCACATTTATTTTTATATGTCATATTTAGTGCTGCCCTAGGCATAGGTCTAGTTGGAATTATGTGCTTTTTTAAATATTTTATATGAAATATAATTAAGACCATAACTCTAACCTGCCTGGGGCAGCCCTAAATATTACATCTAAAAATAAATTTTAAAAGAGAAAAGCTTGCATTGGTTGCAAACTTTAAGATTGCAATGGAAAATTGGTCATAAAAAAATCTTATTTTTGCCTCATCAACAGTTTGCGACAATGTTTTACCTATTTGTCCCTTCAATGAAAACCAGGTGTAAATTAGTGCTTTTTGTCTTCTATTATTTTCTATGGGACACATATATTTTTTTTCTGCAGCCAGAGATTGGCTGCCGATAATGGTGGAAAATCTGCCATCGGAAATTGTTGACAAGTGTTACGACTTCCAACAGCATTTTTTGGGTTGTACAACCTTGCATAAAAACCATTTATGGCTCGATGTGTTTGAAAATGGAAAATTTGGAAAGTGGAGAGCTGATTAAGCGCGCAGCAACTTAAGGGTTAACTTTTGTCTGGATTGCTAGGTGTATTGCTCTCTAGGTGTCTTAGCTGGTTTGACAGCTAGAGGGAGATGTTGCAGAGCCTATATTAGTAAACAGAAGAATACCCCAGCGCCAGCTAGACCTTATATGCCCAGGGCAGTGATACCTAGCTATCACTATCGTTAAGTCAAAAGATAGAGAAAGAATACCCAGGCGCCAGACAAACGGAGGCTAACATTAATTTAAGAAAAGTTATATTTAATACCCAATTATTGTAATAAAATTAAAATTAAGACAATAAGCTTAAAATAACAGCAGTGGATCCACGCATAAATTAACACAGATTGGCATAAAAAATGGCATAAAAAATACAGGATGGCATAAAAATGACAATTTAAAATTACAATTAGCATTTAAGACAGTTGGATAAATTCTGCAACAATGGATAACAATAAGAATACCAATGGATAACAATAAAATGTGACAATCCAGGTAGCATGTCTGGGTGCGTGTAACTGTGTAGAAAACGGTGAAAAAATGAACAATAACTTAAAGAAGTCCCCAAAAAATCCAAACTTTCAAAAATAAATCCAAACTTTCGAAAATGACCAACATGATGTGTAATAGTAAGTGTTGTCGATCCTGTGAAAAAGTGTAGTGAAGAAAAACAAAGTAAAAAAATAAAGTGAAATCCAAAAACTGTGGATTAAATAATTAAATGTGTCCAATGCAGATAATGGCTGCCCCTTGTTATGGCGAAACCGACAGGGTGCTGGGCCAAATTATAAATGCTGTGAGGGGAAACCTGTGGAAAAAAACCTGTGGGAAAAAAAATTTGTTGCATTGCATTGCTGTCCATTGTTGCAGAATTTATCCAACTGTCTTAAATTCTAATTGTAATTTTAATTTGTCATTTTTAGGCCATCCTGTATTTTTTATGCCATTTTTTATGCCAATCTGTGTTAATTTATGCGTGGATCCACTGCTGTTATTTTAATCTTATTGTCTTAATTTTAATTTTATTACAATAATTGGGTATTAAATATAACTTTTCTTAAATTAACCTTAGCCTCCGTTTGTCTGGCGCCTGGGTATTCTTTCTCTATCTTTAGAGCCTATATTAGTGTCTGCAGGCAGGAAGTACGGTCACTAAACTATTTCTTGTCTTCCCTCCCAAGTTACAGATGCTCGGTTCCAGTTATGGATGGTGTGTTCCAGTGGACTGTGGTCTGCGGAGATGCCGGCAATAGTATCACTTTGGCTGGGGGCTGAATAATCATTCGGACCTTAGTAAGCCCAAAGTGCTGTACTTTTGCTCTTAGGTACCCCCCTTCGGAACTAACAGTCTTTTGGCCGAGGAACCGTTGTCTTAGTAGTTTGGGGGTCCCTCAACTCCAGTTAGGTAGGAACATGGCGTCATGTTTCCTGTTGCGGTGGCAGCAGGGGTGTGACAAATCTCCGGTTGGGGCAGCCTGGTGGGGTGAAAAGAGGAGGGGGACAGGTGGGCACATTCAACATCAGCCGCAAGGGCTGACGCTCGGTGGCTCGCTGCACAATCCCTCCTAAAAAGCCCTCCAGGCTGTCAGAATGGGGGGCGTCCCCCATTCCTTCAGGGCGGTCACACCCCTTTCTTAGGAGTTGTAGGACAGGGAAGTTCTTGCCGGCCAACACTAAGTTATTATTATTAAGTTATTTAGGTTTAAGTATTAATTTATTCTTTAATAAATGTAACCCTTGTCCCCGGACGGGGAGGTTTTTTTTTCTTCCATAACTGGTGTCCGTGTGTTTATTGGGGTTATTGGGTTAAGGGTATTGCATCACATAGCAGGTAAGGTATAGAAAGTTTTACCCTTAAACTCCATTAGTTTCAAAGCTGTTCTCCAAATTTGTAGCAAACTTCAGCTATAGCTTCTTAATTAGCTGACAGAGTTTATGGGGGCTATTCGGTTTATGTCTCAGGGTTTGTGCAGTTTGCTCATGTAAATATACAAGTCTCTGTCACAAAGCATATTGTAAAAAAAGCTTCCAAAGTGCATATATCTTCATGGGACAGAGTATATTTCTTTAAATCAAATAAAAATAGTTAAATACCATACTGTATGCACAAGTGCACTAAACTCTGATGTAGAACATCTGTCACAATGGAAAATTTGTCATGCAGCACAGATTCTTTGTGCCTTTAAGAATAATCCATGTTAAGTCGAAGGTCATTTGGAACTAACGACATGATGAAATTGGCATACTCACTGATGCAGTACTATACACTGGCATTAGAGTAAGCAGCTTATAAACCATGCCTAATGTGTCGTCTCTGCTTGCCAAACAAAACAGTCCTTGTCAGAGTCATTAGATATACTTGTCTTTCTAAGTAAAGTATAGATCTTTGTACTGTTCTTATATTATTTATTATTTATATTATAACCTAACATTATGAGAAATAATAACTTAAAGTTTAGGTTTAAGATTCAAAATCAATGCAGAAGTAACAATATAGGGGTGTCCTTAAAATTGCACACAGAAAATTAAAGGGAATTTAAACTCAGAAATGTATTTTCTATTAAGGTCTAGATTAGCAATTGCACACAATTTAGCACTTTTGCTCGAGTGTAAACTTCGCTAAAAGTAACTTTTTTGTGAATGTCAGGTAGCACACTCATTACAAGTTGAAAAGAAAATGTTTGCACGCAAGCTAAACTTGATGTTCTATCCAAAGGGCTTTGAATATCTAGACCGCGTTAACTTATTCTCCCAATATACTTCAATGGAGAGCTCAGAAGAAAAAATATGCTTACCTTACTGGAGTTATGGATATTTCACATTCCAATGTTCTTCACAAACAGAAAAAAAGAATTTTTATTGTAAATATATATTACTATAAATATCTGTATAAACCTAAACCTATATATCTATTATATAGATATATAGGTAAATATATCTATTTTAACATTATCATATACTGTATATATATAATTCATCAAAATAAAAAAAACTTCTATGTGAAGAACATAGGAATGTAAAATATGTGTAATGCGCTTTAGGTTTTTACGCTTTAGGTCTAACGCGGTGTCACCTTCGCGCACATGAAGAATTAGTCATCTTAAAGCACGTTCTTGAAATATAAATATAAAATATTCAATATTAATAATTATTAAAAAGTATTATACATACTGTAAACAATATATATATATATACATACGTATACCCATACTAGAAGTGCTGCAATAATTTTTCTTGACTTTAAAGGAACATAAATCCCCATTTTTTTTATTCTGAGATTTGAACAAAGCATACAAGTTTATAAAGCTTCCAATTTACTTCTATTATCATTTTTGCTTTGTTCTCATGGTATTCTTTGATGAAGAGAGCGTGTACATGTCTGGAGCACAGCATGGCAAGAAAAAGTGCTGCCATTACTATAAATATCTGTATAAACCTAAACCTATATATCTATTATATAGATATATAGGTAAATATATCTATTTTAACCTTATCATATACTGTATATATATAATTCATCAAAATAAAAAAAACTTCTATGTGAAGAACATAGGAATGTAAAATATGTGTAATGCGCTTTAGGTTTTTACGCTTTAGGTCTAACGCGGTGTCACTTTCGCGCACATGAAGAATTAGTCATCTTAAAGCACGTTCTTGAAATATAAATATAAAATATTCAATATTAATAATTATTAAAAAGTATTATACATACTGTAAACAATATATATATATATATATATATATATATATATATATATACATACGTATACCCATACTAGAAGTGCTGCAATCATTTTTCTTGACTTTAAAGGAACATAAATCCCCATTTTTTTTATTCTGAGATTTGAACAAAGCATACAAGTTTATAAAGCTTCCAATTTACTTCTATTATCATTTTTGCTTTGTTCTCATGGTATTCTTTGATGAAGAGAGCGTGTACATGTCTGGAGCACAGCATGGCAAGAAAAAGTGCTGCCATCTAGTGCTCTTGCAAATGTGCAACATTCTTGCAAAACTTCTGCCATATAGTGATGCAGACACATGGACGCTCCTGAGCTAACCTCCCTGTTTTTCAACAAAGGATATCAAAGGCTATAGCAATTTTTCTTTTTTTTTTAAATGAGCAGGTAGCACATTAAATGAACTAGAGGCAGATAGGACAAACACGTGAGATGCAGAGCATGAAGTAAAACAGTGACATATAGCGTAAGGATGTATATTTAGCATACTCACGTCAGAATTAAAACGAAGCTGACAAACATTGCAGGAAATAACTTGTTTTTTCTTCGGCGGAATAGAAACACCAAATGTATGGTTTATGACTGCTTTTTGCACTGGATCCATCTAAAATAAATATATAAATATAATCATACTTGAATAGGGTTTTTAATTATGATAATTCAAAAAGATATAAATAAATAAATTTATGTTTAGTTACCCAAATTACCCAAATTAAATCAAATGAATGTAACTATAGACTAGAGTGTCAATTTAAAGGGATGTTAAAATCATTTATTATGCATCTAAGAGAATGAATGTAAAATGTATTGCAGTTTTTCACACATCCTGTAAAATAAAACTAAACAAAATGAAGTTTTAAAATACAATAAAAACCTTAAGTATCTTTACAGTGCTATTTGCCTAGATTACGAATGGAGCACAAAATTGCGCTTTCACAAGGGCGATATTTGCGCTCCACTCAGTAATACCAGCGCACGCAAACGTGCACTGTATTACAAGTTAAGCACGATGAAAACGCAATCTCGCATTCGCATTGCCTGGAAGCATTGGGAGCCAATGGGAGCCTCGTTCTGATGCCATGAAACACGGCAAATAACCTAGCACAGTGCAGGGGGGGGGGTCACGCAGCGTTGGGCAGCAAATTTAAAATACATATGTATACGAAAATATAAATATATATTTATGTGTTTGTATATGTATATACACATATTAACACATAAATATAAGCATATACAGATGCTATTTTATTTTTTATTTTAATAAAGGAACTTTACACTTTATTTGGGAGGCAATTGGGGGGGTTTAATTAACCAGAGGTCTGGTAGCGCTTAGAGCAAAGTGCTCCCGCGAGCTCACAGGAGCATTAACCAACCACTTGTAATGGCTGGTTGTTAAGCGTGCACCTGTAAACTAGTAAATTTGCCCCTTTACAGTGCTCGTTAAAATAGCGCTTCACTTATAATCTAGCCCTATATCAGTTGTTGCAGTTTACTATGCCTCTAAATGATCAATGCTCAATGCAGTATGTTGAAGAAAAACTTTTTGATGCAGACTATATGCAGAAATATGTTTTAATAATTACTCAGTACAATGCACTTATCTCTAATTATATATCTTTATTAAGAGCAACTTATGTTTTATAATACATTTTAGAGTATCAGCAAACACTGTTTAGATCAAAACACACCGGATATATTAATGTGGAAGGCAGGTCACAGTTATTTGATACTAAGCTTATAAGCACAATAGACAGATGTATATACTCGTAAAGCCAAAATGACAAAGGGGCTAAAATCCCCAGACAATTAACACTATTTTTTCTGTCATCTTTAAAATATTTAAAATAAATGCAGCGAGAATAATCAAACATATTTGCTCAACTATTTGATTCTTTTATATAATAATATGACAAATAGCTGTTTTTTTTCAGAGCTACAACATTTTTTTTCCAACACCAATCATTTGAATTGCTTTAAAAGTAATTGCTATAGAAAACATAATGCTCAGAAAGCATTCATACATTAATTGTAATGTTGCAAAACACATTTCAAATGCCATAAAAGAAATACACAGAAATGTCAAAAATAAAATCTTGATTATGTTACACAACTAAAATACAGAGAATTGTAGCTTTATATTTTATGTATAATATCCAGAACGGTTGAGCAATACTTTTCAGTGTGTTTTTATAAAATATTTTAAAACTGTTTTTCATGTAAAATTCTGATATACAACATTTATATTGGGGACATTTCAAGAATAAAATGTTACACTAATTTGTCTGAGTCACTCAAACAAAAAGATATGTTAACAAAATACATTTGCTTGAAGTACCTGAATGACTTGCGTTTCCTTCGACTTCAGTGAAAAGAGAAACATTGAGAAGTGGCTCTGTAGCTGATTTGAGGAACATGTGGCAATTCTCTTGCGCTTTACAGGCAATAATCCACAATATTTGCATCAAACAATTGGCAGTTGACGTGACATGACCAGATCATGCCTAGTGTCACTCTCCTATTAACAGATGTAAGCAGTGCAAGGACAAACCATCACCCGCAATACACTCTTAGTCTCCCGAGGGCAAAGTGTAAGATTCCCTTTAGAACAAATGACAATGTTTCCTAAACAAACAAGCTAAACTAAATTAGGTCATTATATGAATTCAGGAGGATGCAACATTAACAATTAATAGAGGTTTAAATATGGCAGAACAACAGGTGGATTGCACTATGTTTAAATAGCTGAGTAAAATGTGACTACAAGAGGAAACCTGATAGCCAAATTGATTTTGAATGCAAACATCACATCATACTATGAACATGTTACTCATTAGGAAGCCAGGCAACGAAGACTGAAGTCAGACAGCAGTTATGGCTATTGTTTATCTTATTATCATTTATTTATAGAGTGCAACAAATTCCGCAGCACTCAACAGCACTGAAAGATGATTACAAGACTCAGCGGAACAAAGCCAGACCACAGCGGGTTGTGAGGGTCATTCTCATGGGAAATTATGGTCTAGACTAAAGGAAATAGATAACAAGTAAAACAGATGCTACAGAACATTTATATATATATATATATATATATATATATATATATATATATATATATATATATACCTGTATATATATTTTAGCCAAAGGGTTGTTTCTGTTAAAGTTTTTTACCTGTGTAAGAAGAGTGTTTGGCAAACTTGATAGTGGATATCATGGTGGACTTATGGGTATTTATTCATTTATACGCTACTTTGTAAACATGATTTTAAACAGGAAAGGAGCTAGAACGTAGGCCCTAAGAGTGAGCACAATATATATATCTTGAGAAGTAAGAGGATATAAGAGAAGATCAATACCAGGGTATGGGAGAGATTAAAGGATTACTTTCTGTTATAAATTTTAAGCTAAACAACTAGCATATTAAAGTTAATAAACATTAATTAAAACCTACTGACCTATATTTTCTCCAAAACGAAGTTTCATAACGTTCTAAAAGTTATATCTTTTATTCGCCGATGATGTCACGTTATCCTGCCCACTATTTTCAGCACTGAGTGTTCAAAATACTTAAACCAATAACTTTGTGCTTACAGCGCCATTTTGAAACCTAGGTATTGTAAACGGATTGGTACAGAGCAAAGGATACCCAAGGAGTGGGTTTGGAAAACAATTAAATTTGCAGACAAGATTTCTGATATACGGTAGAGATATGTTAATGAAATGCTATTGATAAAAAGCGTATTTGGGATAGTTAGTTAGTAACAGGCATAAAAAATATTTACTTACAGTGGCCCTTTAAGTCATAAAAGATCAAATAGATATATATATTTAAATAATAGACATAGGGTCATATGTTACAAGTCAAGGGTAAATCCCATTTACCATAGATGGGTTAGCAAAGCCCACATGGCTCTAGCACAACCTATACTTTCAATGCATGTTATATTTGTGCTCGAGCGGAAGCTGAAACTGCGCTAAAATATTTAGCGAGAATTGAGACCTGAAGTAAAGTGTAAGGGTTAAAAATAAATGGTCACAATCATATATACCGTTTAAATAAAAAATATAATTTTAATATTAGTACGTTGTTAAAAAGTATTAAGTATATGGCAAGGTGTTTGACTGGGAAGGGCATCAATATATATGCTTAAATATGAGTATTTGTGTATGTATACATGCCTATATATGTGTATACATGTGTATTTATGTGTTTATATGTGTAAATATGTACAGTATGTGCATACATATATACACATATAAACACATATATAGACACATATATAACAGAAGATAAACATGTACAGTATATACACTTTTGAGCCCTTACACGTCAAATAACTGTAAACATAATATACAATTTTTAACCTTTTAAGGCCGTTATGGCGTCCAAACTTTAGCGCCGTTAGGACTGAACAGAATGTCGTAGCCGTTTTGCTGTCCTGAAGCCAACGGCGCTTCCTGGACAAGATCACGGTCTGGAGGGCGTGCCTAGCATCATAGGGACGCCCCTTGACCTTGATCCCATCATTAAAATCTCGTGATCGTGTGCACAATCGCAGGATTTCAATTTGTTTACATCCGATGTAGACAAATGAACCCGGTTGTCAAAGGGTTAATGTGTTTTAATTTGTTTTGAATACAAATACTTGAAATTCCTTCTTCTTTCTAAGTTCTTCACTTAGAAAAAAATCTTGATTTTATTTTTAAATATATCTTTATCTGTATACATTTATATAGATATCTAGGTATAGCTATATTTAAAAAAATTATATATATATCGAAATATATACAGGTAGCCCTCAGTTTACGCCGGGGTTAGGTTCAAGAAGGAATGGTTGTAAATCAAAACCGTTGTAAATTGAAACCCAGTTTATAATGTAAGTCAATGAGAAGTGAGGGACTTAGGTTCCAGGCACCTCTCAAAATTGTCATAAGTAACACCTAATACATTATTTTTAAAGCTTTGAAATGAAGACTTTAAATGCTAAACAGCATTATAAACCTAATAAAATAATCACACAACACAGAATATATAATTAAACTAAGTTAAATGAACAAAACATTTGCTAAACAGCATTATAAACCTAATAAAATAATCACACAACACAGACTTTACTTGCATTTTTCTGCAAACAGTCCAATCTGGACTGATTTATAGACAGGAAGATCTTGTTCCTTTGCAAGCTGCTCGATAGCTCAGGTCTGGTTAAACTGATTAATTTCAGCTTGCTTGGCTTGCATATCTTTGCTGCCACACAAGCGGACAGCTCCACCTACTGACTATTTTAATCAATGAACTGCTTCTCAATGCTTTTAAATAGCAGTCACATGACTGAAAGAAAAGGTTGTTATTCTGAAACGGTGCAAATTGAACTGTTGTAAACCGAGGGCCACCTGTATTTAAAAATAAAAAAACATTTTCTTCTAGTAAAGAACATAGGAATTTAAATTATTCCTAACCCACATTCAGGTTTAACGCAGTTTATCTTGAGCAGTGTTGGGTTAGCGCTCAAGCAATAGCTAATATTTTTTTTTGTAATGCACCCTATAGAAGTCTATGGGGAGAAGATAGCGCAGTCCGAAGTCCTGAAGTTAGTAAGTGTGCCAACTTTTTACTTTTTCAACTCGTAGTACCGTCCCTAATGCAGCCGTGCTTATATTTTACTTTAAGCACAGTTAATGCAGGAGCAAAAAAAAATAAAAAATATTGTGCGCCACTTGTAATGTGGCCCATAGATGTGTATTATATATAAAAGATTTATTGGTATAATTCATCATAACATTTACCTTCATTGCATAAAAAAATGGCACAATTTTATGCTGCTCATTAGTCAAGCCCAAGTGCACCTTTCAAAATCAGTTCCTCAACCATTATAATGTCTCCATTTTTTGTCCTATACACTAGACAATGGACAAAAGGCTTCAGTATGGAAGTGCGGAGGATTTTCATGTTTTCTTCAAATCACTTTGTTGGGTTATAGATTCCCATATGTAGAATTTGTAATAATCCTGCAATTTGTAATACTGCTCTAAATTGTGAGCTCGGTTTGAATGCTCCTGATTCATCTTTTTATCTCCTATCAATAATCCACAATAATAGCATCTAACAATCATCTTCAGAAAAGGCCAAACCCTGCCCAGTGCCATCCAAAACCCCTACTCAGACCCAATTTATAACCCCTGATTATTTTACCTAACATTTCTTGATGTATAATATAGACAGGAGGCATCTGCCATCTAGGAGGCATGGGCAGTACATTTTTATAGGGGAACTAGAGATAATAGCTAAAGGAATGTTGGCTTTAATTGCATCAGGGATGGTGAATTATGATATAAGGCAGGGGTTAAATGCTGCATGCCGTGAATGTTAAATGTGATGCATGGCCGTGATTAGCAATGATGGTAGCAGTAGGATTAGTGATACCAGTGAAGGGAGGCATCCAGCACTCTTAATTGTAGTAACAGTTAGGGTTACTGGGATAAAGCCTGGTTTGGGGGTTCAAAGAAACTTCAAAAATATTAAAAAGTCACTGGCGTGCACAAACACAAACCCACAAGAGCACACACACATATACAAAAACACACAAACTTACACACTTTCGCACACACACATACATACACGCACGCACACACACACACATACATACACACAAACACACACATACATACAGGCCACATACATACACGCCACACACACATACATACACGCCACACACATACACGCACACACACACGTACATACACGCACGCACACACACATACACGCACACACACATACATACACCCACACACACAAACCCACATACATACACACACATACACACACACACACATACATAAACACACACACACATACATGCACTCGCACAAACACACACACACAAACACACACATACTTACACACACACACACACATACATACATACGCACACACAAATGTGTCCTATAGTTTTTGTGGCAGGGGTCAGTAATTACTTACCAAGATGGTCATTATAATAAGCAATAAAGAGCTATCAGTGACATACAAAACGTTCACTGTTTCCAAGTAAAAACTATTGGCTTTTGATTAAGCTGCAAAAACAAAGGCTCTATTATTTTTGCAGCTCAGTTGAGAACTAGCCTATAGTGTTAATAAGCTTAATATTATATATTTAATAGTATTAAAATGGGAAGAAAAACTTTGTGGCTGATTGAAATAAATGAAATTGTAGTATGAACCATCACATTTTATAATCAGCTCTATTGTGTGCAGACAAGTAGTTTTTCTTTTTCTTTACATATTGAAAGTCAACAATAGCTTTCCAAATAAGTATTTCATATATTTCCATTGCCCTGAAATAACTATTTCTCTGCATATCATTATCACATTAGGCTGGAGGCTTAAATTATAAATATTTATTGTCCTGTCAGTAGAGCAAAAAAGGTCTATGGGTGAGAATGGCCAAACAAACAAATTACCACAAAAAAATGTTAAGTGCTGGAAATATATACTTTTTGTTATAAATCAGATTTTTGTTTTAAAATGTTTGCATTCTTCCATATTTAATACAATAATATCTAGTTATTTGCGCTTAATCAGAAAATATTTTATATGTATAAGAGAAATACACAGTAAGGGGTCAATTTATCAAAGTGCCAGCGGATATGATACAATGTATCGTACCATGTCCGCTGCATATGGATAAATGCCGACAGCGTATGCTGTTGGCATTTATCATTACACAAGCAGTTCTTGTGAACTGCTTGTGCAATACCGCCCCCTGCAGATTCGTGGCCAATCGGCCGCTAGCAGGTGGTGTCAATCAGCCCGATCGTATAGGATTGGACGGATTGATGTCCGCGGCCTCAGAGCAGGCAGACCAGTTATGGAGCAGCGGTCTTTAGCCGTAGTGCTAAAATACAGGAATCAAATGGTATTTCTTTTTGTGCTCAAAGTATGGTATACTTATTTCCTAAAAATGATTTGGACATTTGTGTTGCCATGATTGTAAGCTATACATAACCCTGAAATGCAGAAAAAACTATTCAGTCTTATAAAATATATGATTTGTTTATGTAATTTACAGTAATACATTTCAATTTTGAATTTGAAAGGGATTTTGGAGTTATTTTTCCACTCTACTGTCCCTTTAAATTTTAGCACAAAATGGCAAAGAAAAAGAGATCTTCAGATACAGCTTTACGTTAAAGGGAAAGAAGTCAAATTTATATGTGCATAATTCAGATAGAGCATCTCATTTTAAGACACATTTAAATTAACTTGTACTTTATATGCTTTGTTGAAAAGGAATATGTACATACCCAACACTACCAGAAGCTGGTGGTTGGTCACTACACATTTACCTGCTGTCATTGGCTCACCAGAGGTTTTTAGCTAGCTCCCAGTAGTGTATTGCTGCTCAGGAGCTGACTTTAACTATGTATTTAATTTACTTGCAGATGTTAAACACACCATAATATAAAAGCAATAACACAATAGTAAAATGCTCTAAAATATTTGAGCATTTTCTTTTTGCACTTTTATATCGCTTTAAGTTAAAAAAAAAAAACTTTTAATTGCGGGCACAACACCCACCAGACCCAGTGTCTTAATGCAGGTGCACAAACAGCATATGGGTTCATGTTATTGAAATGTTTATAGCAGAAGCATTTATGCTAATACAAGTATTTTGCAAACATGTTTCTGCTTAAAACTTAAATGCAGTCATGTATACTTCATTTTGACTTTTACGTCCCTTTACTAAATTAAATCATAATAATGAAGAGCTGTAGGTATAGACTTCTCTTCATTTTTGTGCCTAGAAAGTTTTCTTGACAAAATTGCTCAGACACCTGAAATTTACATAGGCACCTTAAAAGCAATATTACATAGGCACCTTAAAAGCAATATTACATAGGCACCTTAAAAGCAATATTCATGTCTGGCCACTGACTCGGATTTGGATTAATGTCTAGGTTTGACTGGGTAATCCTGCTTTTAAATCCCTTCACTGAAATTAAACCCCTTTCTTAAAGGTTAAGCACCATGCTAGTCCAACAGGTTTTTGTAGAGTAAAGCAGATTTTTCCTTATGGATTTCCCTGTATTGGGCTGTATTTATTTGGCACATAGATGGACTCCATACAGCCAGTAGCTTCCATAAATATGCTTGCTATTAAGTAAGACTGATGCATAAATAAAATGGTTACAGTAAAGTATAGCAACTAAAAAACATAATTTATGCTTATCAGATAAATTCCTTTCCTTCCTGGCAGGGAGAGTCCATGACTTAAATCCTTACTGTTGGGAAAAACATTGGGAGAGATAATATGGACAGAGCCACCAGGAAAGCGAGTCTCTCAACAGGCTGTCCAGCACAATCTGTTGAGACAGATCTGAATGGTTGCCATTCCATTGTCTCAGCATGCATAGTTGTAAGGGTCTGAGATGGAATATGGCAAAAGGAATGATGTCCATGCAGGACACCATGAGTCTGATAACCTCCATACACTGAGCCACTGAGGTTCTCGAGGAGACCTGGAGAGCAAAACATGCAGAAGTTAGCTTACAACATCTCTGATCTGTGAGGAATATTCTTATGGATATGGAGTCTATTATAGTTCCCAGGAAATTCACCCTTGTACTTGGAGTAAGAGAACTCTTTTCCAAGTTCATCTTCCATCCATGTGATCGAAGAAGACTGAGAAGGCACTCCGAATGTTCTTCCACTAGTCAAAAAGATGATGCCTGTATCAGGATATAATCCAGGTAAGATGCTACTGCAATACCTCGTGTTCTGGCAACGGCTAGAAGAGCTCCAAGAACTTTTGTAAATCTCCTTGGAGCAGTAGCTAGGCCAAACAGAAGAGTTATGAACTGGAAGTGCTGATACAGAAAAGCAAACCTCAGGAACTGAAAATGTTCCCTGTGAATGGGGACGTAAAGGTATGCATCCTTCAGGTCTATTGTGGTCATAAACTGTCCTTCCTGAACCAGAGGCAGGATTGACCGTATTGTTTCCATCTTAAAAGAGGGCACAATCAGAAACTTGTTTAAGCACTTTAGGTCCAGAATTGGGTGGAAAGTTCCCTCCTTCTTTGGAACCATGAAAAAGGTTTGAATAAAACCCCAAACCTCTTTCTGCTGTAGGTACTGGGACAATTACTTGTAGAGATTAGAGATCCCATATGCAACCTAAGAAGGCAGCCCTCTTTTCTGGTCTTGTCGAAAGATTGGAGAGTAGGAATCTGCCCCTGGGAGGATGATACTTGAATCCTATCATGTATCCTTGAGATACAACCTCCAGGACCCAAGGATCCTGTACATCCTGGAACTAAGCGTCTGAAAAAAGACAGAATCTGCCCCCTACTCGATCCGATCCCGGCTCGGGGGCCGCCCCTTCATGCCAATTTGTTTTTGGCGGGCTTCTTAGTCTGTTTGGACTTATTCCAGGAGTGAGCGGCCTTCCAAGTACTTTTGGGCTGCTCAGACTTGGAAGAGTACTGCTGTCATTGCGACTTGTCAGCACGAAAGGAACAAAAATTAGGTAGTTGCCGTCCCTTAGGCCTATTCTTCTTAACTTGCGGAAGGAAGGCACCTTTCCCTCCGGTAACCTAGAGATAATGGAGTCCTGCCCTAGACCGAATAAAATCTTCCCCTTGAAGGGGAAGGGGATTTAGAAGTCAGATCCGCAGACCAAGACTTCAACCAGAGAGCCCGGCAATGCGAATAATCTGCATATTCGCGTCATAGATGGAGTTAGCAATTCTCAGTGCCTTAATTCTTTCCTGAATATCCTCAAAGGGAGTCTCCACCTCCAATGAGCTCTGATAGAGTGTCACACCAGTAGGTAGCTGCTCCAGCAAACGTGGCTACAGCTTCCGCCGGTTGAAATAAAAACCCCGTATGTTGAAACATCTTCCTCAGAAAAGTTTTCATTTTTTTATCCACAGGCTCTCTAAAAGAAGAACTATCCTCCAGAGGGATGGTAGTATGCTTAGCCAGCGTGGAGATAGCACCATCCACCTTCAGGATGGAGCCCTACAAATCTAATTAAAAGTCAGGGACTGGGAATAATTTTTTAAAAGTAGACAAGGGGGAAAAAGAAGTCCCTACTCTTTCCCATTCGTTACTAATAATCGGTTAGATTACGAGTTTTGCGTAATGAGTGAAAAAGCAGCGTTATGGCTCTTTTTCACTACCGCTGGTATTACGAGTTTTGCAGATATATCTGTACCGCACACTTTTTTGGCCGTAATGCAACGTAACTACCGCAGCTTTCAAAAAGTCCTTTTTCAATGGGACTTCCACAGAACCTGTATTACGAGTTTGCCTGTCCGGCAAAAAAGTGAGCGGTAAAGCCTATAACTACAAGATCCATACCGTAAACTAAAAGTCAGTAGTTATGGGTTTTACGCTGTAACATAAAACTCATAACTAAAGTGCTAAAAAGTACACTAACACCCATAAACTACATATTAAGCCCTAAACCGAGGCCCTCCCACATTGCAAACACTATAATAAAATAGAATTATTAACCTCTAAACCTAACCCTAAGTCTAACCCTAACACCCCTAATTTTAATATAATTAAAATAAATCTAAATAAAAATTACTATCCTTAACTAAATAATTCCTATTTAAAACTAAATACTTACCTGTAAAATAATCCCTAAGCTAGCTACAATATAACTAATAGTTACATTGTAGCTATCTTAGGTTTTATTTTTATTTTACAGGTAAGTTTGTATTTATTTTAACTAGGTAGACTAGTTAGTAAATAGTTATTAACTATTTACTAGCTACCTAGTTAAAATAAATACAAATTTACCTGTAAAATAAAGCCTAACCTGTCTTACACTAACACCTAACCTTACACTACAATTAAATAAATTACATTAATTAAATACAATTAACTAAATAACAAAAAACAAACAAACACTAAATTACACAAAATAAAATAGAAATGATAAAATATTTAAACTAATTACACCTAATCTAATAGCCCTATCAAAATAACCCCCCCCCCAAAATGAAAAACCCCCTAGCCTAAACTAAACTGCCAATAGCCCTTAAAAGGGCCTTTTGCGAGGCATTGCCCCAAATAAATCAGCTCTTTTACCTGTAAAAAGAAATACAAACAACCCCCCAACAGTAAAATCCACCACCCACACAACCAACCCCCCCAAATAAAATCCTATCTAAAAAAACCTAAGCTCCCCATTGCCCTGAAATTTGGCATTTAGATGGGCATTGCCCTTAAAAGGGCATTTAGCTCTTTTTCAGCCCAAACCCTAAGCTAAAAATAAAACCCACCCAATAAACCCTTTTAAAAAAAAATAACTAACCCCCTAAAGATCCACTTACAGTTTTTGAAGACCAGACATCCATCCTCAATGAAGCCGCGAGAAGTCTTCATCCAAGCGGCAAGAAGTCCTCAATGAAGCCGGGAGAAGTCTTCATCCAAGCGGCAAGAAGTGGTCCTTCAGACGGGCAGAAGTCTTCATCCAGATGGCATCTTCTATCTTCATCCTTCCGACGCTGAGCGGCTCCATCTTCAAGACATCCGGCGTAGAGCATCCTATTCTTTCCACGGCTACTGAAGAATGAAGGTTCCTTTAAGGGACGTCATCCAAGATGGCGTCCCTTGAATTCCGATTGGCTGATAAAATTCTATCAGCCAATCGGAATTAAAGTTGAAAAAATCTTATTGGCTGATGCAATCAGCCAATAGAATTGAGCTTCAATCCTATTGGCTGATCCAATCAGCCAATAGGATTGAGCTCAGATTCTTTTGGCTGTTCCAATCAGCCAATAGAATGCAAGCTCAATCCTATTGGCTGATTGGATCAGCCAATAGGATTGAAGCTCAATCCTATAGGCTGATTGCATCAGCCAATAGGATTTTTTCAACTTTAATTCCGATTGGCTGATCAGCCAATCAGAATTCAAGGGACGCCATCTTGGATGACACTAGACGTTCAAATTCAACAAGCCCCAATATTATAGATCCAGAGTGGACACAAGGTAACAAATGGAGTCAGTGTCTCTGCCAGACCGCAAATAGATAGTTCCATTTGAAGTTTGAAGTTCCCCGGCTATCGGCACAAGGAATATAGCTGATGTCACACCAAGGCCTCTTCTACGGATCATCGTTCAGGACAAAGACTCAACACGTTTCGCTGGTAGAGTGACACGGCTTTCTCAAGAGTGTATAGTTCCTCCTTAGAGAGAGTCATAATTTAAGGGATGGCAACAACTGGTATTGGTGAACAAAGTTGGGAAAAGGATGGGCTTATGGGCAACACAATCCAATAATAATTAAAAAACATATCATATACAATAAATATGCTATACTAAACATATATGACACAAAGTGAAAAAACTGGCAAAATAAAAATGACAGTAATCATGATTGACACCCCCTGCTAGGGGTGTGTGCGATGATAAATGCCGACAGAGTATGCTGTTGGCATTTATCGATGTCGGGCAGACATGAACCGCAACAGTGGATCATGTCCGCCCACATTTGATAAATCTACCCCAATAGCTCTTAAGGTTACAGTAAAGGTCTATTGATGTAATACCTTTGTTCAATGTGCAAGGGAAATATTTATTTACATATGTGACATTAACTTATTGCAATCCGAATCCATCCTCAACACTGATTAGCCATATGAATGCAATATGTATATCTTAGCATTATAGGCATCTGCAATAGTCACTTCAGGACTCCAACATCTACAAATGGCGTGTTTTTATTTTAATATTTAATTCAGTACTTTCGTCTTTGTTACTATCAGTACTGTCATAATTAAAACTGGGTTTTAAAATGCGATTGTCAGACTGTACAGCATTTTTCTATCACTATATGGTCAATTTTAAACTTTCACAAGTTTTTTTTTTGCAATATATTTCTTTCTATTGTTTTTTAAACGATTTTTTCCATTTTGGCGTGATTTGAAAACAAGATGGAGACTATGGGGTAGATTTATCAAGCAGCGTATGCTGCAATCTACCCCCGAAGTTTCCAGCTCATCGTAAGACCGCTGCTCCTTATCTCATCTGCCACCTCTGAGGGGGCAGACAGCAATCATCGCAATCAGATACGATCGGATGATTGACACCCCCTGCTAGCTGCCGATTGGCCGCAAATGTGCAGGGGGCGGTTTGACGAACCAAGGTTATCTAACCCTGCGCCAGTCACTTATTTGGCACAGAAAGGGTTTTCAGACCCCTTTTCTGTCACCTATAGGTCACAATCTAGCCACACCAGGTAAGCTTGTGATTCAGTTTAATGGGTGCAAGAGTTAATTCGCACTCCCTTAATCTGTACTAGACGTAAGAGAAATGCCCAACACTCCCTTTCCAATGCCACCCACAATAAACTATAAATCCTATAGCTCAAATGCTGCCACCACTTAAAATTTATTAAAGGGAAAATCTTAAGGAAAACCCCAGACTTTACACATTAACTCTAGAAATACAATTTAGCAGAAAATAACCTAAAATTATACAGTTCTAATATTCCAGTCTCTTTCAGTAACGTGGTTCAATTATTAGACAAAGGCCAAACTTAATAAAGGAATTATTTATTATGCCAAAAATATTATGCACAATGCATTATTAATAAAAAGTTGTTACAAATAAAATTACACACGCAAACAGTATTTTAAAATAAAAAGGAGAAAAACAGAATTGAATACTTTCCTAGTCTTCAAGATCTGCGCCAGGGGCTGGCATGAAAATGATGGCTCCTTACTTCTGTACATCAGCTCCCCTTGTAAGAATGACCATCTTATTGTTAAAAAATAAGATTCTTAAACCCTACTTTTCAGAGATCAGGTTGCTTAACCACACCCTCCTGGGCGGGCTAAGAAACCCCCCTGTCTTTACAACCTTCAATAGACTAATTTCTTGCCTGAAATTATACAATCCAGTATTATTTCTGCTAGGTAAGAAATTTCTATATTTACATGTCTAGAACCTTTTAGGTTTAATGGGAGACTCGGTTTAATATCAAATATGCCATAGGTTGTCATATTTACCTGCCGTTAAGATTATAACACTTTTAACCCACATATGTACATAATATACCAATGTCCTGCCAGTGACCTGGTCAGTTTTTGTAATGAAGGGCCTGTTTTGCATCAGGAATTCTATTGACAGCTTAAGCCATAAACTTTATCCTGTGTATCTCTGTGACTAAGAGTTTCAGTGACTTTATGACCCAATGCATACACACTAACATTTGGTGGCTATTTAGGGGGTTCTGGCACTTCAAAGAAAATACAAACACAATTCTTCTTGAAAACAAATAACTGTTTTGAGTGCCAGCTACACAAAGTTAACTCCTTAGCAGCTGAATCCTGAGATATTTGTGACAGGCGGCATTGCACAAGCATTTCAACAGAAATGCTTGTGAAATGATAAATGCTGACAGCATATGCTATCGGCATTTAGCGATGTTGGGCGGACATTTGATTAATCTACCCCTATGGGTTTATATGGATAGAACTTATAATATCTTCTGGATTTTAACATAACTGAAACTGTAAAGAGTGAACCTGCTCCATTACAACATTGTTTTAAACAACTTACACCTACAGTTTAGAACTTAGGGTTACAAAGGCATATTTCAGTTTACAAGTTCAATAACGTAGCTGCAAGTAGGGATGGGCGAATGTTTCGCAACATTCGAAAAACGGCACGAATTTTAACACATTCGTTCGTTCGAATCGAATTTCGAATGTTTACATAACATTCTAACATTCGATTTTCGAATATTCGGTTTCGAATTTTACGATTACATTCGAAAATATTCGAATTTGAAAAATTCGAATTTAGATTGTAATAGTATTTCTAATGCTTTTTCTTTTAATGTAATATTCGAATTATGCAATATTCGAATTCGAAAAATTCGAATTTTGATTGTAATAGTATTTCTAATGCTTTTTCTTTAAATGTAATATTCGAATTATGCAATATTCGAATTCGAAAAATTCGAATTTAGATTGTA
Source organism: Bombina bombina (assembly GCF_027579735.1). Taxonomy (NCBI): domain Eukaryota; kingdom Metazoa; phylum Chordata; class Amphibia; order Anura; family Bombinatoridae; genus Bombina; species Bombina bombina. The sequence goes on from NC_069499.1 coordinate 477,640,405, forward strand.
ATAGTATTTCTAATGCTTTTTCTTTAAATGTAATATTCGAATTATGCAATACGTGTATTCGAATTCGAAAAATTTGAATTTAGATTGTAATAGTATTTCTAATGCTTTTTCTTTAAATGTAATATTCGAATTATGCAATACGTGTATTCGAATTCGAAAAATTCGAATTTAGATTGTAATAGTATTTCTAATGCTTTTTCTTTAAATGTAATATTCGAATTATGCAATACGTGTATTCGAATTCGAAAAATTCGAATTTAGATTGTAATAGTATTTCTAATGCTTTTTCTTTAAATGTAATATTCGAATTATGCAATATTCGAATTCGAAAAATTCGAATTTAGATTGTAATAGTATTTCTAATGCTTTTTCTTTAAATGTAATATTCGAATTATGCAATACGTGTATTCGAATTCGAAAAATTCGAATTTAGATTGTAATAGTATTTCTAATGCTTTTAAATGTAATATTCGAATTATGCAATATTCGAATTCGAAAAATTCGAATTTAGATTGTAATAGTATTTCTAATGCTTTTTCTTTAAATGTAATATTCGAATTATGCAATATTCGAATTCGAAAAATTCGAATTTAGTTTGTAATAGTATTTCTAATGCTTTTAAATGTAATATTCGAATTATGCAATATTCGAATTCGAAAAATTCGAATTTAGATTGTAATAGTATTTCTAATGCTTTTTCTTTAAATGTAATATTCGAATTATGCAATACGTGTATTCGAATTCGAAAAATTCGAATTTAGATTGTAATAGTATTTCTAATGCTTTTTCTTTAAATGTAATATTCAAATTATGCAATACGTGTATTCGAATTCGAAAAATTCGAATTTAGATTGTAATAGTATTTCTAATGCTTTTTCTTTAAATGTAATATTCGAATTATGCAATACGTGTATTCGAATTCGAAAAATTCGAATTTAGATTGTAATAGTATTTCTAATGCTTTTTCTTTAAATGTAATATTCGAATTATGCAATATTCGAATTCGAAAAATTCGAATTTAGATTGTAATAGTATTTCTAATGCTTTTTCTTTAAATGTAATATTCGAATCATGCAATATTCGAATTCGAAAAATTCGAATTTAGATTGTAATAGTATTTCTAATGCTTTTTCTTTAAATGTAATATTCGAATTATGCAATACGTGTATTCGAATTCGAAAAATTCGAATTTAGATTGTAATAGTATTTCTAATGCTTTTAAATGTAATATTCGAATTATGCAATATTCGAATTCGAAAAATTCGAATTTATATTCGAATTCGAAAAATTCGAATTTATATTCGAATTCGAAAAATTCGAATTTCGAATGTAGACATTCGATATAATTATAAACATTCGAATTCGAAAGTGACATTCGAAAACTGTAAATAACATTTGATTTTCGAATTTTTAAGAATATTCGTTCTTATCGACATTCGAATTTAGAATTCGAATTTCGGTAATAACATTCGTTCTACATTCGAAATTCGAAAATTTGCACATTCGCCCATCCCTAGCTGCAAGCACTCTGAAATGCATTTATTCATATATTTGAATCTATTTGATCTTTTGAAATAACATGATCCTTCATCAACAATCAATCTTTTTAAAAGTTTGATATGTATGTTGCAGTGTTCTTCTTCTTCTTCTTATCATTTATTTGTAGAGCGCTAACAGATTCCGCACCACTGTTTTGGACTAGTTTATGTATTGCCAAAAATGCTGCCCGTGGGTTATATTATTTATGCTTATTGTTCATTTTCTGAGGAATATTTGCTTATTTCTATTCTGCATCTGGGATCTGCTCATTTTCTAACAAAAAAATATGTTTTACAATGAACAAACATCACATTTTAAGTCTTGCCTTCTAATTTAGAAATATGGACAATGCCTCCAGGCCAGCTACAGAACTTTATGATGGTATCTTTACCTTTGCAAATTCTTTGGATCATGTAGAACCGGTGGATCTGGCATTTACAGTTTGTTTTACAAATAATACATTTAATTTAATTATTATGGATAAACCTGATTTATTTTGTATGTAACTGATGAATCCGTAAAAATAGAGGCAAAATAATGATATTAATGATTTTACATTTGTCAGCAGTTTGAATCAAGATTTTATCTAAACTGATATAACAGTTATTAACATGTAGAATACTATCCTTATGTTTAATACCCCAAAAACCTAATGATACTGTTATTCTACTCATTTACTGATGTGCCTCATTGCTTCAAACGTTTGCTGTTTTCTAAAACCCCTTGCATGTTATCTAGGCATGAATTTACAGTCTATGATATCTCTGTTAGGCACATTTGACAGACACAAACTCCTAACATGGTTCCAGATGAAGAATTATTTTAATACATTATGGATGTAAATACTTTATACACATCCATATCAAATGATAAGGGAATAGAATGTGCACATAATTATGTATCACTAAAGAATATAGATGATAAAGGATTTGAATTAAAAGTCCTTACTACACCATGATTTACATTGGAATCTAACAGAAAGCAAAACATTTTTTATGTGATGCTAAATTATGGAACACAGACAGCTTTATTCAGTTAGCCAATTCACATAAGTTACACAGTTTTCCACTAATCTTTTTTTGCTTAACACATGTTAAAAGTCACAGTGCACGTGCCCTCACAGGATATGTGCGTATGCCACAGAAAAACGGTAATAACTTTTAATAAAAGCATTTTTGCCTATGGAAGTATATTGCAAAATTGCTTCTTTTTCATATTGAAATGCACCCATGCACATTTAAATTTTTTTAACTTTCTATCTCTAATGAGCTATTAAAGGGACATTGAATCTCCCCATAAAGACCTAGATTGCAACTAGAACACAAATTATAGTGCAGGGGTGCATTATCTTTTGCTTGAACCCTGCACAAAGAATAACACAATCTGGTAATATGTGGACGATTTAACATTTTAACTAATGCATGTTATTGACGCTGACACTTTTAAGCATGTTTTATACTTTTAATAGTTAATGTATGTAGTGATATTAGTGTGCTTACTGCACTTGTATTACAAGCGGTGAGTAAAGTGTTGTGCTCAAGTACAATCCAAAATACCACTATAAAATGTGCTGCTTTTAAAGACCTGAAGTAAACCATTGTTATTAGTAGTATATCCCAGGACTGAACAAAGAACCTGTATACCACCAGCTTAGCGCACCCTCTGCATAACGCACCATAAGCTCAGCCCTAGACCAATATCCAACAGGAATATTGCGGCTCACTAACAC